>NC_060270.1:97171249-97432258 GCF_021613505.1 Equus quagga | reverse complement strand
AAAAAAACAAAAATATGTTATTTAAATAGATTAATAAAATTGTCAAATCTTCAACCAGGCTCACTGAAATAAAAAGAGAGAATATCCAAATAAATAAAACTGTAAAAAAGAAAGCAAGCATAAATACAGTAGAGGTTAAGAAGATAATAAGACAAAACAACATTTATGCCAATAAATTAGAAATTTGAAAATGCAACTGATTTGTCTCCTAGCAAAATTTAGTGCACCAGAAGAAGCACAAGAAGAAATAGAAAATATGAATGGTCCTATAACTAGTAAAAGTATTGAAATAGTAATTAAAATTATCACATAAAGAATCACCAAATCCAGAAGACTTTAGAAGGTGATTCAAGCAAATATTAATTAAGCAATGCCAAACATAGTTAAGACCTAACATAAACAAACCATTCCAAAGACAATACAACAGAGGCTATTTCACAAAACAAAAAAACATAAAAAAAAATATGTGGCTCGAATGACATTGGAAACAAAATCAAGTAGAAAATATAAGAAAAAAATTATAGGCCAGTATCAATCATAGTCATAGATCCAAAAATCATAAAGTATTAACAAATAAAATCTATGACTATTTAAAATAGATAAAACATGTAGGGTTTATCCCAGAAATTCAAGTTGGATTTAAGATTAGAATAGTTATTAATTTAATTCTCCATCTTAACAATTTAAAAGAAAATAAAAGGAGCTAATAATAAAAAAAACTTAGAGGAAAACATTTAAAATTTACTTTTTTTAAAAAAGCAAATAGTTTATCATAAAAAAGGAAAACAAATAAAATATTGCAAAACTAGAGCTAGAAAGACAATTCTTTAATCTGAAAAGTATATCTACCAAAATCCTGTATTGAGTGGCATCCTAATACAGCAGTGGGTCTCCCCTTATGCTCCGCGTATACATTTCAAGACCCCCAGTGGACGGCTGAAAGCGCGGATAGAACCAAACCCTAAATATAGTATGCTTTTTCCTACATATACATACTGATGATAAAGTTTAATTTATAAATTAGGTACAGTAAAAGGTTAACAACCATAAGTTATAATAAAATAGAACAATTATAATAATATACTATAATAAAAGTTACCGTACATCTTAGTAACCTTAGCGTAGGATTTTTTTTCATTTATTAACTCAAGAACTTTCGCCTTTTCCCTTAAAAGAAGCATTTTGCCGCTTCTCTCTGGCATATCCAAATTGCCAGCATCAATACTTTTGGGCCTTGCGGCCATTGGTAATTAAAATAAGGATTGCTTGAACACAAGCACTGCAAAATCATGACAGTCGATCTGACAATCGAGACGGCTCCCAAGTGACTAAGGGCTGGTAGAGTATACAGCATGGATACGCTGGACAAAGGGATGATTCAGGTCCAGTGTGACAAAGCAGGATGCAGTGATTTCACCGTGCTGCTCAGAATGGTGTGCAATTTAAAACTTATGAATTAATTCTGGATTTTTTTCCATTCAATATTTTCGAATGAGGTTAACCACAGATGACTGAAACCACAGAAAGTGAAACTTTGCATAAGTGGAGACTACTGTATTGAAATGTTAAATTCATTCCCATTAAAATTAGAAATAAATGAGAATATTTTCATTCTTTTCTATTGTATATTTTGTCGCATTTTGAAATCAGCACAGGACAAAACAAATAAATGGTACCAATATGTTGAAAAAGTAAAAATTGTCATTATTTGTAATACAATTATCTGTCTAGACTACCGAAAACTATGAAAATTATTAAAATAGGAGTTTTGTAAATATGTATTTTTATGTATACACACTATATATAAATATATATATCACAGTGATACATGAAAGAAAGCTGATATAGCTATATTAATAGCAGTCAAAATAGACAGGAAAAAGGATTACGCAGTATTCAAGAATCAGTTAGCAAAGTAAGCAACACAGTGAACAAAGAGAAAAGACATGGACAGGCACATCACACAAGAGGAAACACTCTAGACGCATACCCTAGTAAAACCTTGCATAGTACACTGGGAGCTGTATAATGTTCATAGAAATATTGTTTATAACAACAAAACACGAAAGTCAGTTTTTGGTCACAAAAACACACTTGAATGCAAAAATAAGTTGAAACATTTGCATATAGCCAAAGGATACCATGCCAGTAGAATAATATGCCTCTTTATGGAAGACTCCTACAAAGATAAGATTTAGTAAACCAGCATAAGCCAGGCCTGGTGGTCTAGTGGTTAAGATTCGGTGCTTTCACTGCCTCAGCCCAGGTTTGTTTCTCGGTCAGGGAACCACACCACCCATCTGTCGGTCGTCATACTGTGGCAGCCACCTGTTGCTGTAATGCTGATGAATTTTGCCATTGGTATTTCAAATACCAGCAGAGTTACCCATGATGGACAGATTTCAACAGAGCTACCAGACTAAGATGGACTAGGAAGAAGGCACTGGCCACCCACTTCTGAAAAAATTGGCCATGAAAACCCTATGGATAGCTGCAGAGCATTGTCTGACAGAGCACCAGAGGGTGAGAGGGTGGTCCAAAAAGACTGAGCAGGGTTCTGCTTCCCTGTATGTAGGGTGAGTAGAAGTCAAAATCTGTTCTACAGCACTAAAAACAACAAAATTAGCACATTGTATTCATATAAAGTTAATATAAAGTTAAAAAATGTGCAAAAATAAACCATATTTATTTATGGATGATGCATATATGGTTAAAATATATATATATTTTTAAATGTGAATTGTAAGGGGCCTGCCCAGTGGCATAATAGTTAAATTCACACACTCTATTTTGGTGGCTTGGGGTGTGCTGGTTCAGATCCTGGGTGCAGAACTAGCACTGCTCGTCAAGCCATGCTGAGGTGGTGTCCCACATAGAAGAACTAGAGGGAAGTACAACTAGGATATACAACTGTGTACTGCGACTTTGGGGAGAAAAAAATGTGAATTGTGAACACTAAATTCAGAACAATGATTATCTCAGGAAGATGTAGGAGGGGGATGCAATTTTATTATAATTCTTCCAATCATACCTCCCAAACCAAGTGGTTATTATATAAATATTTAATTCAATATTATTCTTTATATTTCATGTGAATACATGCTTTGGTATGCATGAATTATGCATAATACAATTATTTTCAAAAACAAAATAAAAAAATTACTTTATACGTGCATAAAGACCTTGGTATAAAGATAGGAGAGCTGTTATTACTCTATGTAAAATGAATACAAACATACTTTACATGAATATATTTTTAACTCATATACTTAGAGAAATTATACAAACAATGAAAATAAAAATAAAAGTAACAAAAAACACCAAAATCATGGTGTCATGAGCCTTTCTCTTTATAACTAAAATTTTTTAGACAATGATACAAATAGTCTTACTATTGTATAGGCTTTCTATACCTAATTAAGTTACCATGATATGTAAAAGCAATGGAAATCTTATAAACTAGGAAGTCTTAGAAACTATAGTCTTCACTATCTTTTTTGGGGTGTGAAACATCTTAAATTATCAAAATGTAATTACCAATTTAAGTGTGCAGTCTCGGCCTGCTAATTGCTGAAATTAGCTCTGATAGTTGGTGCTGGATTGGCAACCTAAATTTTATTTCATTTTCTTTTGTTTTGAACCCCATCTAGAGTAAAAGATTTCCTTCAGGAATCCTCTCTGGTTAGTCTTCAGTCTCTCTTTGATCATATCTTATGCTTTCAAATTCACTCTGGTTTGCTTATTAAATGCAAATTAAGCATGGTTTTCAAATGGGAAGCAAATTTGTGGAATAAGTCTTTATTAACCATCAGATAAGAAACTACATCTCCTTTATGAGGAAGAAAAACATAGCTTTACCCAAGACAAATATGGAAGCAAAAGGAAAGGAAGCCACAATAAAAATTACAATATTAACTAAGTAAAATCAATTCTTGGGATGTATTGGGTTTAGAAATTAATTTGCTGCTAGAATAGTACACTTAACAATTTGAATGACTTTAGGAGATTTTAAATAAATTAAAAACTATGATTCAGAGTGAACTCTAAAAACAATGGAAAACGATAAAGAAACAGAGTAACCTACTTAAAACACGTTGTGCTTCTTGAATCTGCATATTCAACTTTTTCAAATATTTTGGAAAATTCTCAGCTGTTATCTTTAAGTATTGCCTTTTCAACATTTACATAAATTGGACATATATTGGATTTCTGTTATTAGGCTTCCTTTTCCTGTCATTCATGACTCTTAACTTATCTTCCATATTTTAATTGCTTTTTTCTTTATGCTGGATTATTTCTTCAGATATATCTTCTAGTTAATGAATTCTCTCTTCACCTGTATCTAACCCAGGCAATGTGGTTTTTTTTTTTTTTTTTGAGGAAGATTAGCCCTGAGCCAACATCCTCCAATCCTCCTCTTTTTGCTGAGGAAGACTGGCCCTGAGCTAACATCTGTGCCCATCTTCCTTTACTTTATCTGTGGGATGCCTGCCACAGCATGGCTTGACAAGCAGTGCACAGGTCCACACCCAGGGTCTGAACTGTCAAACCTAGGGCCACTGAATCAGAATGTGAAAACTTAAGCACTGCATCACCTCATTGGCCCTCCAGGCAATGTTTTTTTAATTTCTATCCCCATACTTTTATACTTAAAAAATTCTATTTGATTCGTTATAAAAATGGTTCCTGTTCTTACTCCAAGTGTTTATTCTTATTTCCCCATGCATTCTCTACCTTCATTTATCTCTTTAATCATTTTAAACAGACTTTGTTAATTCCATGATCTATGCAGATTTTACAGAAATGGAAGTGAGCTAAAGAGAGTCCTGTCCTTATGGAGCTATCATTTTATTGTAAAATTTACTTTATTTTCATTGCCTATTGTTTTTCTTTTCTCTAAAATTAGGGGTAGTGGTATGCAAAGCTGTTACTTTGTGTATTTGTTAACTCATTAATATCACAAATTTTCATTTTCTATGTTTTGAATAGTAATTTTAGAAGTAATTGTATGTCCATCTTAAGCAGTACCTCCATCACTCCATCTCACTTCATGTCCCCGGAGAACCCACACAGCCTTAATTGTTGGAAGATTTCTCTCAAGTTGCACAGAATTTTAATCTTTTTTTTTTTCAGAATTTTAATCTTGATATGGTATTTTTTACCCTTTGTGTGTGTGTGTGTGTGAGGGAGATTGGCCCTGAGCTAACATCTGTTGCCTATCTTCCTCTTTTTGCTTGAGTAAAACCAGCCCTGAGCTAACATCTGTACCAATCTTTCCTCTATTTTGTATATGGGTCACTGCCACATCATGGCTTGATGAATGGTGTAAGTCCACCCCTGGGATCCAAACCCATGAACCTGGGTGCCAAAGTGGAGCATGCTGATCTTAATCACTATGCCACTTGGCAGCCCTTGATATATTTTTAAGGTTAATATATTGGTTTGATTTTTGTGAATAATAATTGACATTTTGTATGCTCAGCTCACTTGTATAAGTTAGGTATAAATTAAGATATATATTTTTTCAGAATACTTTCTTTTTTTCCCAGAATTACATAGATACAGTTTTGAATTTTTAAAATAAATGATATTTTCTTCCAGAATGTCTGGATGATTCTAGGGGAAGGATTTCAACACTGTCTAAGCTGCATATTATGAGAACTTAAAGTCTCTAGACTGCTGTTGAAGGGATGGAAGAGTATTATAGACTGAATTGTGTCCCCTCAAATTCATGTATTGAAGCCCTAACCCCCAATGTGACTATATTTAGAGATAGGGTCTTTAAATAAGCAATTAAGGTTAAATGAGGACATAAGGGTAGGGCCCTAATCTGATAGAACTGATATCTTTATAAGAAGAGAAATAGACACTAGGGATCTCTCTTTCCACTTTTGCACAAAGAGGAGGCCATGTGAGCACACAGCAACATGGTAACTACCTACAAGCCAAGAGAAGAGGCCTCGGCACCTTGGCATCACCTTGATCTTGGATTCCCAGCCTCAAGAACTGTGAGAAACACGTTTCTGTTGTTTCAGCCTCTCTGCCTGTGGTATTTTGTTATGGCAGCTCAAGCACACTAGTATGAAGAGGAAAGAGGGAGGTATTTTAGTTGTTCCTGAGTGAAAATGATTTAACTGCAGAGGAGAGGTAAAATATTAGAAAACACACTGAAATGATTCTTCCTGTTTAATATCTGCATCCAAGAACTAATAGAAAGATACCCTCTGAAATGTCTCTGAAACAGAGAAGCCGTAGTAAAATTATCTGAGGAAGTCTGTACTTGATCACGGAAACAACCACACAAGAGAGTTACAAAATCCTTGGGAAGATTTTACAGGGTGTGAATGGGAAAATCAGCTAAGCATTGGTAAGGAGTTCCAAGGTATCAAGAGATTTTAAATGGGGGATCAAGTTTGTTAAATAAGGGGACATTTAAAATCCAATAAACAATTAAAAGGAGAACTAATTGAAGACGTCAACGTCTTAATCCTAAGAATCCATTACTTTACTTGGCAAAAGAGACTTTGCAGATGTGATTATGGTTATAGAGATTGAGATGGGGAGATTATCCTGGGTTATCCTGATAGGTCCAACCTAAGCAAATCAGTCCTTAAAATGGAGAACCTTTCTCAGCTGCAGTCAGAGAAAGAGATGTGATGACTGAAGGTCTCTGAAGGTCAAGGAAGGGGACCACACACCACGGAATGGGGGTGACCTCTAGAAATGGAAAAAGTCATGGAAACTGATTCTCCCCTTGAACCTCCAGAAAGGAAGGCAGCCCTGTCGATGCCTTGATTTTAGTGTGACACCCATGTTGGAATTCTGAATTACAAAACTGTAAAATAATGCAGTTTTGTTGTTTAAGCCAGCAAGTTTGTGGTAATTTGTTATGGCAGCAATAGAAAATGAATGCAAATTTTGTTTTACAAATTTGAACCAAAACATGTAAAATAAATACAAATCAGGGTAGTGTAAACATGCCGGAACTTGACATAGGACACAAAGAAAATATTAGTCTAATCATCCTCAGTAATATAAGATTGCTGAATACTAAAATATCTATTAGTATATTATTCACAGTATATATGACAATATAAATGTGTGTGCTCTCTCTATCTATATCTACATATAGATATGGGCATAAATTTAGATAAACATATACATACATATAAATACATTATCAAGTGGATTAAAGGAGGAGTTAATATTAGAAAATATCAATCATTTCATTGTATCTCATAATAAAATACTAACAGACACATTTAGCACTTTCTATGTGACAGGCAGGATTTTAAGTGCTTTGCATATATTAAGAAATTTAAACCTCACAACAATCCTGTGAAGTAAGTCGTCTCATGATCATCCCATTTTGCAAATATGCAAACAGAGACAAAAAGAGATCCGCAAACTGCCTAAGATCACCCCCCTGGCAAGTGGTGGAACTGGGATTCAAACCCAGGTCCTCCTGCTCCAGAGAAGCTGCTCTTAACTGCGTGCCGGAGAAGTAGAAGCATCAACAGGTGCTGGTGTGTTTCAGTGCTGTTTTGTAACCTTGGTAAACTACAGATAAAATGATACAGCCTTTAATCAACTAAAAACAGCCAACTCGTTATTGTGTATTGCTAATTAATATATAAATAATATGTTATTTAAATACTTAATATTATGTTAATAATGTAATAGAGGCATTCTCATTAAAATTGTAAACCATAAAGGAGAACTATCCTCACATTAATTTAACCTTCTTACTCTTTATTGTTCTAAGGCATAGTGAATTTAAAATAAAAGGTGAAAATATGATTGCATACCTATATAATTTTGAATGTCTAAAAGGAAGTTCATTAGGTTAAATAAGGATATTAAAAAGGTAGCTGAATAAAAAATAAGTTTAAAATGTCAATATATTCATTTCTTTGCTACGTATATCCAGGATAGAAAAACTAAAAAAAGCCCTCAAATTTATTTTGTTAGGATGGTATAACTCTTCTACTAAAATAGAGACCATAAAGAAAACTACATGTCAATCTCACTTATGCAACAGATATAAATCCTAAATAGAATATTAGCTAATTTAGTGTAACATATTATTTTAAATAACCCCAAATGACCAAATATGTTCATTTCAGGAACATGAGGAATATTATATTAGAAAATCTATTAATATGATACAACATATTAATCATTTAAAGGAAATAAATTACATTATCCTCACCAGAGAAACCAAAGTAGCAGTTTGGATTTATTTAGCGTACACTCTTGAATTTTTCAAAAAAATCATTTTATCACAGAAACTCCTCCTTGTCCACATCGTATGCTAAACTTTCCAAGAAGCCTGATTGGTCTTCTAGTTCGATAGCCTCTGGTTCTCTCACGATATTCACTTTCTTCTAACACTGTTGGATAAAAGAGTTAAAATAATTTAAAGTTTGATTACTATTCTGATGTAAGAATAGTCAAATACTGATATTATGCCTTAAAATTTTATAGATGATCAAGGGTATTTAAAATTAGTGAGGAAGAGGGAGCTTTTCTAAAGAACTCTATTGGGACAATTGATTTTGCAATTTGGAAAATGATATAGTTGCACTGTCATATCATACTTTTTATCCAAATAGGTCCCAGGTATACAAACGATACATTAATAAAATTAAAATAAAATTGTGACATCATCAGGGGGAACCATTAGGCATCATTAGGAGGATAAAATTGTTTCTTATGCAGAAGAATAAACAACTCTTTTAAATATATAAGGAGAGGTAAAAAGCATGAGTGAAAATAGTAGCTTTGATGACATAAACATAAAAAAGAAATTACTTAAAAGAAGAATGATAATGTTGGAAGACATTTTTGCAGTATATTTTACACATACATTATTAATACTCTTAATATTTAAAAAGCTTTTACATCACCACTAACAAGAGAAAAAGGTTTTCTGGGTTCAAGTAATTCATGAAAAAAGGAGTACAGAGGTGCAGATGGTCTGTAAATATGCAAAAGTGTTCAGAGGAATGTATCCCAAATTCACACTGAGATATGTTTTTTCACCTCAAAATAAATAAGTTTAAGAAAAAAAGAAAAGCTTCTTGTACCTAGTGAATTGTGAGTAAGTTAGGAGGCAAACTCAGGCACCACAGATGGAGTGTAAAATAATGCAGCACTACTAGGCCAGAGGAAAATTTGTAAGTGTAAACTAAAGAGTCTTTAAAATATCCCTTATCTCATTGACCAATTTCAATTAAGGAAAAAAGTTGCAACATATGTTACAATATTTCCAATTTTAGGAATCATCAAGATGTGTGACAACATCCATTTATGAAAATGCTTCCCTTGGGCGGACCGGATGGCACAGCCGTTGAGTGCGCATGTTCCACTTTGGCGGCCCAGGGTTGGCCAGTTCGGATCCCAGGTGCGGACATGGCACCGCTTGGCAAGCCATGCTGTGGCAGGCATCCCGCATATAAAGCAGAGGAAGATGGGCACAGATGTTAGCTTAGGGCCAGGCTTCCTCAGCAAAAAGAGGAGGATTGGCAGCAGTGAGCTCAGGGCTAATCATCCTCAAAAAAAAAAAAAAAAAAGCTTCCCAAGGCATAATTTATAATAGCTAAAATTATATTTCTATGATCAAACAATATCATATCAGTTAAAAACACTGTGGAAAGTCTGCAAAGGGACACTATGCAACAGTTAAATTATTAAATTATAAGAAGCTTTAAAATCTTGGGAAATTTCAGCAATATATTTTGACAAAGAAAATCATAGAATTTATCCCACGGTTAGTGGGGATCAGGAAGACAGGCACGTATTGTACAAAGACACAGACTCCTGCATAGAAAAGTTCCTCTTCCCTTCCCACCAGGAGAGATTCTACGTGATCTTCTTCTCCTTACTATGTTGCTCAGCTCTCTCCCTCCTTTTCTTCTTCTCTTCCACATGACATTTTCCTTCTCATTTCCTTCAATCCGTTCCCTCAATCTCTCTCTCCCTCTTTTTTTTTTCTCTCTCTCTCTTTCTGAAACTATTGGATACAAACTGTGAATTCCTCTTATTTTTTAGCACAAGATATTTCAGCCTTCCTTTTTGCTGCCCTCTTCTTCGTGTACTTCGCCTTTTATACATATGCAATCTTCCAGGGAATCTTCTCCCATAAACAGCCAACTTATTTGATATGAATTATACACCTTTCTAAATATGAAAGGCAAACGCAGTGTTAGGTTTTTTGTAAAACATTTCATAGCTAATTTTTCTTATTGCTTCTACACAGAAAGTTATGCAAAAGCAGAAGTCACAAATGCAAACAGATATTTATGAATAAAGATGTTCATCATAGTATCATTTACAGTACATTTCTTAAATATGAAGTAATCTAAATGTCCTTCACTTGATTAATAAGTGCATTTTACACCTTGCTATATTTACATTATATACTATTTTAATATATATTATGTTTATACAATTATATATGAAAGTAAATTTGCATAGAATAAATGCATATTATTAATATTTATAATGTAGGGAGTGCGTGCGTGTGTGTGTGTGTGTGTATATGTTATACTAGAGAAGCTAGAAGAAATTGCTTCAGAGAATTCAGATTCCATCTACATTCAACTCCTCAAGTTGAGGCCTGAGCATCGGCATATGCCGCAGATAGTGTACAACTTATGGACTAAAACAAGCAAACAGAGAAAAGCATCAGCCTTCCACTTAGTCTCTGCTTAAGGCAACTAACTAACTTGGTGTGACCTGTAAGTGAAACCTTAAGAGTACCAGATGAAGGCAGGTGGAGTTATGCTCTTGGGGTATGATGGCCCGTTGTCTTTTTAGTAAATGCATGCAAGCCAACATCCAGTTTCTCTTATTACAATTGGATTTCTTGTAGCTGTTTATGCTATGATGATTAAGAAAAATATATTGGCCTATTTTTCTGACTGTTCCCTTAAAGCAGAAAGACCTTTTTGCTTTAGTTGTAACGGCGAGAAAATACCTGATAAAGTAACTAGTTTGATTTCTCTTTCATTGTACAGGGCTTCTGAACATCTGCTTGTTTTTTTAGTTGTTAAAATGCCTCTAAAATTAACACAGACAAAACCCCAAAATAACCTATGGTCATGGGTTAATTCAAACAGATCAAGCAATTGATCTAGAATGGAGCATGGGAGTTTCAAAATTTCTAGTATTTAATATGCAACCCAGATAATTATTATCATCTATCAAATTTGCAAAGTCCTAAATTAGTTTAATAAGATTAACTTACATGTAATATATAATTGAGACTAGCTGTTCTAAGAAAAGTAGTTTCCAAATTTGGAAGAAAAGCAAGATAGGTAATTTTAGGCCACATGGGAAAGGATTGGGAAGTTGGGAAACAAAGGGCAACATGAGCACATTAGGTACTTGGGAACATAAAGAAAATGTTACTTTGGAGTGAAAAGTCATGTAGAATATGACCGAAAAATGTTTTAAACATTTTAATTTTTTTCTTAGAATGGTACGTGGGCATCCTTTTATTTGCTTCTTACTCTCTCCTGTCTGTAATGTCCAGATTTCAAACAAGTACTACAGGATTTATAAATTAGTCTCATTTTGGTTGAAATAATCTACTGCGGACATCCTGGACTTACCTACAACTATAAAATTACTCTATGGAAAGTACATTCTAAAGTTCGAAAAGTTCTCTTATCAACATTTGGAGCACAGCCAAGTACAAAAGTTGATTCCACTTACAACTTTATTTTTACCATACAATTTATTTTAACTACCCTTCTTTCTCCCTCTAAAAATTTGAGAATTCGTATACACTACTAGTTCTTTAGCATTCAACGTATATGTGATCTTAATCTAAAGTGTCATAAAATGACATGATGTGTAACAGTATTTCCTGATATTTCTGTCATTTCTCTGATAGGCAGCTAAGTTATCTGAGTTTAATGTCTCTTTAAATTTTACATTTCCCCAAGGGATGTAATAGCCAATTGTATGGCATTGTAAGGCAAAATGACTAAATTAGAAAGAGTGTAACAGGATGTCATACAATCTAGTGCAAATTTGGACTTTTCACATAAAAGCATAGTAAGCTGAAAAACCTGAGTGCCTTAGAACCTGTTGACAACCTGTGAAATGAACTTAATCCTTTGAAAGAAATATAAAGTGGAGTTCAATTTAGAATTCTGTACCGTGTGTCTATATTGGGCAAGGCAAAATCGTATTTTGAACTATTCTGTTTTGTCAATGTCTATACCAGTTTATATCAAATAATTTTATATGTCCTTATAATTTTAACTAAGCATTACAATTTCTTGTTTTCACAACTATAAATACAATAACAAAAATATAAATATACAATAGCTCACTTTTTCCACTGGTTACTATAGACCATGCTCATATTTAATTTAATTTAATACATTATAAAATAATTCTGTGCACATATTTCTTGGTTCCCCAAACAGGAGGCAATTAATTACAACACAGTGATGATTCTGGTTCTGTCTTTGCTAATGTTTTAGTTGTGACATTGTATCCCATGTCAACAGTTACAATTGCACTACATACTTGAACTCCTGTGTGCTACTCTTTTTTACTATAATTATATTATTATATACTAGTATCAACTCTTTGTACTTGCTTATATTAGGTACTTTGACATAATTTTAAAAGGGGAATCATGTTTAGTTTGATCAACAAGTTTTTTACGACTTACAATTAGAGAGTTTCCTTCTCAAGTCTCTATTTGTAGCAAGCAGTTTATTTTCCCACTAGTTGCCAGTACGGTGCCCTTGCTTCTTACGTATAGCAAGGAATCTGCAGAAGAAATACATTTTCTTGGGGGTTCATTCCTAAGAATGATGAGAATAGCCTTTACTATCTTCTAGTCTCCACTTCTCTCTCTTTACATATATTTAGATTTAAAATGTCCTTTGTGTTACTCATTTCCTGTTTTCATTTATATTGTTCAATTCACTTCTATTTTTCATGTTATTGAAAATAGTATGAATTAGTTTGAAATCACTAAGTGACTTTCAACAACTTAATATTATTCGTTTCTGTGATATCTGATTCTGAATCATTTTTTTCCCTCCTCAGATTAGATTTCTTCTTCTGACACTATCTTACTTGCTCTTTTAGTTAAGTTTTTTCTCAGATTTCAATTTGCAAAAAGTAAAACTTTTCAGTTTATTTGTAACTTTGCAATTTGGTCTTTTTAATTTGAGTATTCTAATTCCTTAGCCTATCACTTACTTCCACTCTTCTTTTTTTAATAATCAAAGATATCAATAAATATTGCCTTAATTTTGTGTTGAAATACTCCTTTTTTCTCATAAAATTCTCTCATTTGCTCTTTAATAGTCACAAATTCTACTCCCAAATTTCTTTCTCTCTCTGTCCCTCACACACACACTCACACACACACTTCTATGCTTCTCACTAGGAGTTATATACTTTATTTTATAATGTCTTGATCAGTTTTCGTCATCTGATTCCAAGCAGTTTCCACCATCTGTCATCCTGAAACAGAGATGGCTGCCCGTCTATTGTGAAAATGTTCTATTTTCACTCATCACACTGAGGCAGATACAGGCTGTGTTATTATTTCAATTGACCATATGAAGAATGTGCTGAGTGAGCAATTTTTTTTCTGGTGGCATAACTTGCTTATAGCAGAGCTGAAGTGAAAAACTGATTCTTTGGGCCGGCCAGTGGCATAGTAGTTAATTTTGTGTGCTCCGCTTCTGAAGTCCGTGGTTCGCAGGTTCAGATCCTGGACATGGACCTATCATGTCTCATCAAGCAATGCTGTGGCAGTGTCTCAGATAAAATAGAGGAAGATTGGCAACAGATGTTAGCTCAGGGCCAATCTTCCTCAAAAAACAAAACAAACAAATAAACAAAATCTGATTCTTATTATTCTCACCCCAGTGACAATTCCCCTCTACAAATTTTTTACTAATACAATAATTTGGAATTTGCTGTTGGATACTGAATAAACCATGCAACATTTCTGGTTTAATTTCTCTGTAAAATGAGGTAGAGTTACATTTCTTTTAAAACACCTACAATAAGCAGAGTGACGTTTTACGTTTTGTTTGGACCTGCATCAATTTATTCCGGGTTGGTTAATTGAAAGGACTCACAAGACTCCACAGGGTGAACTCGAGAAAGGCTGCAAGAAAGGTAAAGTGTACCATGCAACAGGAGGAAGAAAGAGTAGACAATCATAAAGAGGTCCAAAAGCTTCCAGGAAAAGCTGTGAATATACTAAAGCTAGAAAGCTCTTAGGAGTTTTGGCTTCCGATGTTTTGGAGAGTGTGAGCTGTAACTCCGACACTGGGAGAAGAATCCAGTAGCTCTGGTTTGGTGTATTTGGGGAGGTAAACTGACTTACTTGTATAAGGCTGGACATCAGAAGTCAAAGAAAAATATCAATCTTCAATTTGAAGAAAGACACTTTGTGCTGCAGAAGATAAATAAAAAGAAATTCACCCTTAGTCACAATATAGTGAACAGCAGAACATCAAAGATAAAGAAAAACTCATAAAAGAAACAAGAAAGAAATGAGAGGTAGACTAGAAGAAAAGATAATCAGACTATTGGCAGATTTCAAATAAACAAAGGTAAATAATAGAAACGTTAGAATTATATGTTGAGCATGAAGGTAAACATCTCAATCCAGAATTTCCACTTGTGATTCAAATATAAGACAAAATGAAGGCATTCTCCAACCAAGACTAAGGAAATTTCCAATTTACTTTTTCCACTAGAGGAAATGCTAAATATACATGTTGTCAAAATAGAAATTAGTCTTAGGATGAAGAAGTGGGATGCCATAAGAAATGATGTGCAAAAATTGTCGAACCCATCTGTAATCCCACATACAGGCTCACCTGTGACATTAGGAGGGCATCGAGTGGATGTACAGATGGAGGCCTAGCTGCTATATGTCTAAATATTTAAAGGTTACATATCAAGATAACAAGCTGTTAAATGAAGTATGACATAATCTCCTCCCCTGAAGAAGTACCTTCAAATGACCCCAACTTCTAGGTCTTTTAGTACACTGACTCATGTAAATAATGTGTCCCTGGCCTGTGTACTATGCTTCTCTTTTTACCTCAAACTCCATCATCCTGCATCACGATAGGCCTTGCACTCATGTGTGTGGACACCACAGGCCTGAAAGTCCAAGCTCCAGCTACTTACCGTCACCCCACAAACAGCCATCCTTGTCCACATCCCAGGCCTGGTATCTCACACTAGGAAACTCACCCTTGGGTACTGAGACCTGGGAAAGGGGCTCATGCCATCCCATTCTGAATGTCTTAGATGTGGCGGGCAGCAGGGGGAGAGAGTTAAATATTCATATTTACTATAGTCACTGATGCTATGTCTTATGTCTGATATTATACTTGGTCACTGATATGTCTGGTTTTATGTCTGCTATTATAGTCAATGTTTTCTACTTATATTTTCTCGTTGTTTTATTTTTCTTCTACTATTTTCTCCTGCTTTTCTTTTCCTACTTTTTAAAATTGTTGCTCTTTCTCCTCTAATGGTTTAGAAAGTATATAAAAAATTTAAGGCCATATTATGATCAGCAAGTATAACTTCCTTTCAAATAAGACAAGACCTTTTTCTTCAACTTACCTATTGCTCATCCCTTTGTTTAATTTTGTTTTCACATTGTCGATAAATGTTTTCCATTTTATGTCTTTTCTATTTTAGAAATTTCCACTTGAAAGAAAAATCACACAATCATAACAGTAACAAGTATTTTATCTCAATTTTAAATATTGTTAGTATGAATTCATCAATTTTGCTTATATTCTATGGCTTCAATGGTTGGTATTCTTTTTTATTTTGTTGGCATCCACTGGTGTAATTACATTGTTTAGAAATGGTTTCTAGGTATATGTGGATGATATAATTTCTCAGTTTGCATACCTGAAAAGTTTGCATCCATGTTTAAAGATAGTTTTGTTGATTCCAAAAACATAGTTTTAGAGGCTGGCCCAGTGGTTTAGTGGTTAAGTTTGTGAGCTCTGCTTTGGTGACCCAGGGTTTGCAGGTTTGGATCCCTGGCACGGACCTAGCACTGCTTGTCTAGCCACACTGTGCTGGCATCCCACATAAAATAGAAGATGATTGGCACAGATGTTAACTCAGCAACAATCTTCCTCAAGCAAAAAGAGGAAGATTGGCACAGATGTTAGCTCCGGGTCAGTCTTCCTCACAAAAAAAGAAAAATATATATATACTTTTAAAATCCTTTTCTTCAGACTTTCATGGCCATTATTCAATTAACCTTTGAGAATAAAACTTTGAGTTTTAGAAGAAAAGGCAACCAGTGAGAAAGGAATAAATCCAAGCTAAGGTAAAGAAACCAATGCAAGGTCGAAGTCCCTGGGAGAACTGGGAAAAGAAGGGATCAAGTAAACACACAGAGGGAAAACCCATGAAAGTTATAGTGTAGCATCCTCTGAGATGTAGGAAGAAGAGAATAGATAGAGCCAAAGAGAAATTTTAAAAGTAAAGACAAAGAAAGTAAAAAGTAGATCACATTGGAAAATACATTATCTTTTGAGTTCTATTCTGGAGAAATAGATTCGGCAATGATCAGTACTTAGAATCTAAATTTCAGATGATAATTGAAGCCATGGATATAAAGGAAGGTCTGGCTAAAGAATGTGTAGAGTGAAAAGTTCTGAAAGCAAAGTTTCACTTACATAAAGAGACGGAATGGGTGTTTAGACAAGTTTGAGAACACACAGTGTTTTTTTACCACTGGACTAGGAATACTGTAGAGGGTGATGTTATAAAGTGGATGATTTACTACTCCAACTTTTCATCTTGTACAAATACTTTTTCTGAATTAAAAAAAAAAGAAAACCAATGTTTACATTTTGCAATTTCATTGGCCTTAATACCCAATCTTAGACTAATGGAGGAAGCAGAGAAGCCAAGGGTAAGAGCAGAGTACAATGTCTTTTACCTATATATAAAACTTTTAGAACATTTAAGAAATAACCATTATATGTTTCTAACAGAATATTCACTTTCAGGGTTTACATAATTTATGAATGTTCCAACAGGTATGAGGTAATGTT
The DNA here is from genome assembly GCF_021613505.1 of Equus quagga. Classification (NCBI taxonomy): domain Eukaryota; kingdom Metazoa; phylum Chordata; class Mammalia; order Perissodactyla; family Equidae; genus Equus; species Equus quagga. The sequence continues at coordinate 97,415,162 of NC_060270.1, read as the reverse complement.
GCCAAAATAACTTGCTCAGTCTTTGAAAATTCATTAAAGTTGTCTTAGTTTTAGTGCCATTTGGGGAAAGCAATGCCATCTTGAATTCCCGAAACTAATTGTTCTCTGGAATGTTCTGTATTGTAGTCATATTCCGAGGGCAGAGAGGAGAGGACTGGGAAAATATGACACCAGTTTCTTCCTTTTCAAAATATGTAAAATGCTTAGGGACTTCAGATCTTGACTTTCTAACTCAGGTCAGCTCATCTCGAAGAAGATGAACAGATGACCAGAGCCTGCAAAGAGGTTATCAAGAATGATTTTATATTAAATCACGTCCCTGAAGAGACTCAGGAACTGAAGGTGTCCACATTGCTGTAGTTGTACAGTACCTGTAACTCTCCATTAGACTTTTGCTGTCTATTTGGGGATTACTGCATACTGTGATCAATGAAGACTGTGAGTTGTAGATGTGGAGGAAAGAGTTAAAGACAGATGTTCTGCTGATGTGACCCAGACCAAGTTACTTAACCTCTATGAGATCTAGCTGCTTCATCTGTACCAAGAGTATAATAACATTCATCTTATATTATCGTGAATTTTAACAGGCCCCCAGCTCAGAACCTAATACATGGCATGCATCCAGCAAGATTTAGGCTTCCTCTCTGACCTAGGCACTGGCTGTGGAAATAGGACAATTAATATTGTCTCAGGGGCAGCTGTTATCTTTGATATTACCAAGAAAGGGGGTGAGAAGAAGGAAAAAGTAAAATGGATTGAAATAAACAACTGGAACTAACATATACGTCTTCCTTACAAGGTGTTGTTAAATAAATTAATTTGAAATTAACTAAATAATTTCAGCTGTTTAAGGAGTGAGATAAAAGTCAATATCCATATCAGCAATGAAATTAGAAATTAAAACCACAATACTGTTTACATTAATACCTCCAAAATTGAAATATTTAGGTATTTCACAAAATATGTGCAAGATCTATATGAAGAAAATTAAAAAGCCCTGATGAAAGAAACCAAGGAAGAGCTAAATAAATATATATTCCCTGTTCATGATAGGAAGACTCAATATTGTCAGAATTTCAGTTCTTCTCAACTTGGTCTACAGATTCCTTACGATCTTAATCAAAATTCGAGCAAGTTATTTTGTGGATATTGACACACTGGATTCTACAGTTTATATGGAGAGGCAACACAATATTGGAAGAGAATAACAAAACTAGAGAACTGACACTGCCTGACATCGTCACACTATAAGCTACAGTAATCAAGATGGTGTGGTATTGGCAAAAGGACACAAAAATAGATCAATGGAAAAGAATAGAGAGCCCATCAAGAAGAGAAACAAAAATGAAGCAAGAAAAAATAAACGTCTGTCAGAAAAGGAAGGAAATGAATTTTTATACTCTCGTCACTACCAGTTATCTTGCTACAAAATTCTCTTTTTAAAAAACGATTGTGAAATCTTCATATAATTAGTAGAAAATACTATGATTTACGTGAATATTCTTCAAACTTATATCCTATAAATGGGATGTGATGTTCAGCCGTCATTTTTCAAAATTATTGTCTATCTATGAAGAAAACAGTTGTTAGTTACCATCAATAATTTTACAGAATAGTCTTGACATAAAGTAAATTTTAAAAGATATTGTGAATAAATCTGCAATGTTTTTGTTTTCATGCAGAGATAGAAGATAGCCAGTCATAGAAAGCAGCAATGCCTAAACCTTAGGGGGAACAAAGATCAAAACTGGAAAAGTTATATCATTTTACATACAACTAGAGAAATTTCTAGCATGTAAAGGAAATAGGTAAATTATGAAAAAAGGTTAAATATCTAATTGCAGAAGATTTTTATAACAGGGAAAATTAATTCACAGTTTCTCTAAAGCTGTTGCTTTTTTCCTGCTGTATTAAATATTCAGAGTTAAGTATTACCTGATAGAAAATGTATCAACCTTGAAGTATCTATCCTCCCAATTTGCTTCGTCTAATTTGCTTTGTGGACCACTTGCCCAGTGAAGATGCCTAGGGCCCACTGCCAATGCTTCATCTCCTAACATTTTTGGCTATATCAGCCTGACCCTGGGTAAGTGTAGATCTCCAACAAGGCCTAAATTCTGCCTGTCATAGAGAGAATACCAGTAGTTTTTTGTTTGTTTGTTTTATTTTTTAAAGACATTTAATTGTCTCGTCATCAGGAACATCCAGATATTTTTGCTGGGAAAGATTCACCCTGAGCTAACATCTCTTGCCAATCTTCCTCTCTTTCTTTTTTTTTCCCCTTCCCCAAAGCCCCAGCACACAGTTGTATACTCTAGTTTTAAATCCTTCTAGTCCTTATATGCGAACTGCTGCCACAGCATGGCCACTGACAGACAAGTAGTGTGGTTCTGAGCCTGGGTCACCAAAGCAATAACCACTAGGCCATCAGGGCTGGCTTGGAACACCAGTAGTTTTGGCCTGTAGATCCAACTCAACCAGACCCTAAAGTTTCTGGAACATCCCACCACTGTCAGACTCTGATGAAACATTCCACTGTGGTATGGCTTTCCTAATGGTTACTTGGAGGGGATAGGTAACTAATATAAACAATCGTGGAATCTTGATCAGTGAGAGATAGTAGACAAGAAGGGACTAGCAATGGTTGTTCTGAAGTGTCATGCTTCCACATGTCTGGTACAGTAATATCTCATGTTACTGAACATTTAGCTAAGTTTTCTTGTAAAAAAGCCTTGACTGGCTTGTTCACACATCACTTTGGATTAGTTTTTCCTCTTTATCTGTTTTCTGTTTTCCTCTCCTTTTTCCTTGACTCTTCTTGCCCTGGAATTGCAAATCTTCCTCATCTTCTCCCTTTGCCAAAAATTTTAGCATGTAAATTTTGCCTTAAGCTAGAGGAACCTGGCTAAGACAAGAAGGTGTCATATTTTTTTCAGGGAGTAAGAACAATTAAATTACTAATATATGTATGTGGTATGTACCATAAATTGCCAGTTCTGTTATATATTGAGAAATATTACTCATTAAAGTGCTCTGCAGCCAATGGCCAATGGTGTTTGGAAAACATTGGGTATAACGTTTAGTTGAGTCTCTTTATTTAATAACCTTAAATAAATTGTTTTTTTTTCTTAGAGCATCTATTGAGACTAGTATATCTGAAACGCATCATAAAAATAATATTTAAAGAGGATAAAGGGCAGAAAACTCAAACTCCTAGAGGATCCAGGTAGGTAATGTAAATAAGCAAAACAGTCTGGTAGCATGCTGTGCTAAACTGGAGAGTGCTTGTTCCAGCTGACTGGAGCACCTTCAGAGGATAGATGTCATATATGAATGTGGGTTCTGTGTTGCTGGACCTACCAATTTTTCAGGATAAGCCAAAAATCTAGATTTGTTTAGAAAAATTTGAAATCTCCTAATGTTAATATTATTGACACCTAATTCTGATTTTTAAAAGTTGCTGCATGGTCCAAAGAAAATAAGTCTGTGAGCTGGGCCAGAGCCAAAGGTTTGTGACAATGGTGACACTATTGTTAGAGTTCTCTGATCAGTTGACTGTTCTAGGCACTGAAAGCTGAGGGAAAAAAGGATTCAGAGAAACATTTCCTGGCTTCAAGATCCTCATAAGGAGCAAGAATATTTCTTACCATTTCATATCTAGTTTGTGGAGGTATACACAACACATTTTCTCAGATTATCCCAGAATGGAAATCTATCTTAAAGGAGAATTTAAAGTCCTTGTTCAGTCTGAAGACACAATTCTACAATGCATTAATTCTACTTCATCGTTTACTAAAACACTGATAAGTTGCTTTCTCCTTTTTATCCTTCCATTTTGAAATTAGTGTGAGGATTAGACAAACATCTATATTTGCATTTTATATCTAGATGTGCTTCTTTCATGCAACTGAAGTAAATACTTAGATAAGTAACTTTATTTCACAGGAATGATTACTTGTTTTTAGAAATTAAGTTGAAAATATTGTTTTCATTACCTATTATAACCTAGAGAAGTATAATAAAGATCATGAAGGTGATTATTGATAATGCCTCTCAAATTCCATCCACAGGTGATGTGATGATATGTGAGCAGCACCAGAATTAAGTTATAGGTCTCTTGTAAGTGAGTATATTGTTAGCTCATTCATGAATTAATTATTGACTGAAGCAATATTAAGCATTGTGCTTTCACAATATCAGTCTAACGTGGTGGACAGTGGTCTGAGTAGTGTGGTTGGCCCCCATGATCTTCACCCCTTGGTGCTGTTGCTGTCATGATTATATTACACAGCAAAAGGGATTTTGCAAATGTAATTAAGTTTATTAATCTGTTGACATTAAGATAGTGAGTAGGCTTGCCTGAATCACATGAGCTCTTTAAAAGCAGAGCGCTTTCTCAGACTTTCAGCAGAACAGAAATTTAGGGAGATTATAGCTTGAGAGGGGTCAATATGAGGGAGATTCTGCGTTGCTGAGATGTAGGGAGCCCCAAAGTGGCCTTTTGAGCGTGAGATTCATTCCTACCTGACAGCCAGAGAGAAAATGGGGACTTTAATCTATCACCACAAAGGAACTGAATTCTGCCAATAACAATAAGAAATGAAAGAAATGAAGTATTTATCTTAAATTTATTGTTCTTGTCTTATTACTAACTAGTAAAACATTGAATGTAACTGGTGATATGTAACATCATTGTCTTGTTTCTAACTTTAATAGGAATGTTTCTAAGCTTCACCATTCTTTAGTTTGCTCGCTGTAGGTTTCTGTTAAATAAAGTTTATCAGGTTAAGAAAGCTCCTTTCTTTTCCCAGATTCCTAATAGGAAATTTTTCTTACTTCTTTTTTTCTGGAAAAAATGATTTATAGCTAAGGATTCTTTATTTCTTGAGAGGCTTATAAAATTTGCCTGTAAAACTCTTTGCGCCTAGTGTGTTTTTGTGGAGGAGTTTAAATCACTAACTAAATTTATTAGTATAATTTCATTTACATTTCCTATTTCCTTGTAAGTGAATTTTTCCCAATTTATATTTTTCTAGAAAAATAACTATAACATGTAAGTTTTCAAATTTATCTGCATAGAATAGTTCACGATACTTTCTTATTTTTAAAAAAACAGTTCCAGAGACTTTAGTTTCAGCTCCTAAATGTAAAGAGCTTGGGAAATCATCACTTCTGTTATTACAACAAGAAGAATGCTGACCAAACTGAAAAGCAATGACCTTTCTTTGACCCATTAAAGAATTGAGGTCATAAGGCAAAGTAGCGCCCTGAAACCAGGAAAGAGAAAGACCAGGGAGAAACTTGGCTGTTGAGTGGGGTTAGAGAATGTTCTCTGATGTGACTACAGCCTCCTGGGCCACACTCAGATATAACCTATGTTCGCCATGTCTGTATGGCAGTAGGGAAGGACTCGGAGTAACCAAGACTTCAGACTGGACCCTGGAGGCAAGTACTGAGAAGCATCACTGAAATCACATTAGTGAAGCAGAAGCCCATGAGTTATAAACTAGTAGGAAGACTTAAACAGTAATTTGGTTGAATTGCTAGAGGCTGAGTGTGAATTAGCCTGAGAGTGAAAAACTCCTGAAGGGTCCAGTCTTCAGAAGTTCCCCAGACTTTCATGAGGTTTACTTCTTGGAATTCCACCAGGTACTCACTGAGAAGAGCTAAGTAAAAGCACCTCCAATCATTGGCAGAGGAGGGGAAAAGTCAACATTTGAGATATGCCCAGTGAATTTTATACAAGGCCTACTCTCCAGTGAAAAAAACACCAGTTGATTACAGCTAAAAGAGCCGCAAGGCACAGACTCTATTTAAGAAAGAGTTCTTAGGAAAGCCTGAAGGCAACAGGGGAGAAAAAAAGCCAAGGACATTAGAGGAACACGAAACTCCTGGAACCCACAGCTATCCCAGCCATTGTAGCAGTCTAACTCCCAGCCAGAGTATCAGAAAACCTCAAAGGAAAGGCCTCTTAAACTTTAGTTCTTTTTCCCAATATGCTATACCCACCCTTAAATAAAATATTAAAAGTCATTCTAAAAGACAAGATAAAACAGTCTGAAAAGACAAAGCAAGAATCTGAACCAGATTCAGATATGACAGAGATTTTGAAATTATCATGAAGAGATTTAAAAATAACTATGATTAGTATGTTAAGGGCTCCAATGGAAAAAGTAGACAACATGCAAGAATTGATGACTAATGTGAGCAAGAGGATGAAAACTCTAAAAAGGATCAATAGAAAATGCTAGAAATAAAAAACCCTGAAAGTTACCTTTAAGGGTTCATAACAGACAGGATGTGGCTTAGTAAAGAGTCAGTGAGTTTGAAGATATGTCAGTAGAAATTTCTCAAACTGAAATAAAAAGAGAAAAAATAATAAAGTAAATATAAACAAACAGAACAGAATATCCAAGGACTGTGGGACAATTTCACAAGGTGTCATATATGCACATTGGGAATATTAGAAGGAAAACAAGGAAAAAAGAGAAAAGAAGAAATTTTTGAAGTAATAATTGCTGAAAACTTTCCCAGATTAGTGACAGACACCACGTCACAGATATAGGAAGCTCAGAGAACGTCAAGGAGTATAATTACCAAAACACCTATACCTAGGCATGTCATATTCAAACTTTGGAAATGCAGACAAAGAGGAAATGTTCAAAGAAGCCAGAGGTGGGAAACACCTTACCCATGGAGATAAAATAAGAACCGCGGCAGACTTCCCTTCAGAAACCACGCAAGTCAAAGTAGAGTGGGGGGAAATATTTACAGTGTTAAAAGAAAAAATCTACCTCCTCAGAATTCTATATCCGGTGAAATGATTCTTCAAAAAAGAAGGAGCAATAAAGACCTTATCAGACAAACAAAACACTAAGGGAATTCATTGCCAGCAAAACTGCCCTGCAAGAAATGTTAAAAGAGGTTTTTCAGAGAGAAGGAAAATGATATAGTTTCAGAAACTTGGATTTACGTAGAGACAGAAAAAGTGTAGGAGAAGGAATTAAGGTAAAATATATCTGTCGTTTTCTTATCCTTAATTGATCTAACAGATACTTGCTTGTTTCAAGTAAAATGATAGCAATGTATTGTGTGAGTATAGCAGATGGATAAGTGAAATAATGACTGTAAAGTTGTAAAGGACAAGAGGGAGAAATTAGGAGTACTCTGTTATAAGGTACCTTCACTACTTGTGAAATTGGAGTGTTATTTGAAAATGGACTTAGTTTACCTTTAAATATTTATTGCAAACTCTAGGGCAACCATAAAAATTATTTAAAAAGAAGTATAGTTGATATGCTAAGAGAGGAGAGAAAACAGAATCATATAAAATGCTCAATTAAAGCCAGAGGAGGCAGACAAATCTGAAAACAAAACAAAACAAAAGTAAAGAACAAGTGCAAAGAACAAAAAAGTTACCAATATGATAGATATTAATCCAACTATATATCAATAATTACTTTTAAGGTGAATCATCTAAATACACCAATGTAAAAACAGAGACTGTCACAGTGGATAGAAAAACAAGACCCAATATATGTTCTCTAGAAGAAACATACATTAAATAAAAAGACAAATAGATTAAAAGTAAAGAGTTGGTAAAAGATATACCATGATAATACTAATCAAAAGAAAGCTGCAGTAGCTATAGTAATTTCAGAAAAAAAGAGACTTTAGAATAAGGAAAATTATTAAAAATAAAGAAAAACATTCCAAAATGATAAAAGGGTCAATTCTCCAAGAAAGCATAACAATATTTAACATGTATGCATCCAAAAACACAGCATCAAAATACACAAGACAAAAACCAAAAGACTACAATAAGAAATAGAAAAATTCCCTACAATAGTTGCAGAATGAGAAGTTCTTTTTCAGTAACTGGTAGACCAAAAGGAGAAAATAAGTAAGAATATATTTGAACTAACTAACACCATTAACTAATTGAATTGAATTGACATTTAAAAATGTTTTGTCCCCAAACAGTAGAATATCTATTCTTCTCAAGCTCATGTAGAACATTCACCAAGATAGATGATATTCTAGGCCTGAAACACACTCTAACAAATTTAAAAGAATAGAAAAGTACATTCTCAGACCACAATATAATTAAACTAGAAATCAATTGAATTGAATTAATTTAATTTAATTAAACAATACTTCTAAATAATGCATGACTCAAAGAAGTATCAAGGAGGGGCTGGCCCCGTGGCCGAGCGGTTAAGTTCGCGCGCTCCGCTGCAGGCGGCCCAGTGTTTCGTTGGTTCGAATCCTGGGCGCGGACATGACACTGCTCATCAAACCACGCTGAGGCAGCGTCCCACATGCCACAACTAGAAGAACCCACAACAAAGAATACACAACTATGTACCGGGGGGCTTTGGGGAGAAAAAGGAAAAAATAAAATCTTTAAAAAAAAAAAAAAAAAAAAGAAGTATCAAGGAAAATTAAGAAAATATTTTGAAGTAAATGATAGAAAAAAAATCACAATTTGTGGAATTCAGCAAAAGAAGTACTTGGAAGGAAATTTATATCATTGAATGAGTATATTAGAAAAAAGGAAACATCTAATATCAAATAGCCAAGATTATGCCTTAGGGTACTAAAGAAAGAAGACTCATTTAAGCTTAAGTCAAGAAAAGAACAACTTGAATTTGAAATAAAAGTCATAATATTATTTACATTAGCACAAAAATGAAATATATAGGTATAATTCTAAGTAAATATTTACAGAATCTATATATAGAAAACTACAAAACTCTGAGGAAAGAAATCAAAGAAGACCTAAATAAATGGAGAAATTTCTGGGTTCACTAATTTGAAGACTCAATATTAAGTTGATCTACTTTATTTAACGATCTACAAATTCTAACTTGACCTACAGATTCATTATAATCCCAATCAAAACACCAGCAAGCTAGTTTGTGGATATTGACAAGTTAATTCTAAAATTTATAAAGAAAAGTGAAGAAACCTAGAAAAGCTAACACAGTACTGAAAAAGAAGAAAAAAGTGTGGAGGACTGACATTATCTGAAAATAAATAACCCAATTAAAAAATGGTCAAAATATCTATACAGACACCTCACCAAAGAAGACACATATGTGGCCAATAAGGATATGAGAATTTTCTCAACATCATTTCTCATTAGTGAATTGCAAATTAAAAACAACGAGATCACTATGCACAGAATGCTTAAATCTAAAAGATTGACGCTACCAAATTCTGACAATGGTGCAGAGTAAAGGAACTACCATTCATTGCAGTTGAGAATCAAAATGGTACAGCCGCTTTTGAAGAAAGTTTGGCAGCTTCTTACAAAGCCATATATAGTCTTACCATACAATCTAGCAATCATTCTCCTATGGATTTACTTAACTGAGTAAAAAAGTTATTTCTCTACAATAACCTGCCCTTGAATGTTTATAGCAGCTTTATTCATAATTGCCAAAAACTGGAAGCAACCAAAATGTTCTTCAGTAGGTGAAAGGATAAGCAATCTCTGGCACATCCATAAAATGGAATATTATTGAGAGATTAAAAAAAAAAAGGACTGTAAAGCCACAAAAAGACATAGAGGAACATTTAATGCATATTATTAAGCAAAAGAAGCCAGTCAGAAAAGGCTACATACTGTATAATCTCAACTGTATGACTCTATAGGAAAGACAAAACTATAGAGACAGTAAAAAGACCAGCAGTTGCCAGGGGTTTGGAGTTGTTGAGGGGGAGGTATAAGCACAGATTTTAGAGTGGTCAAGCTATTCTGGATGATACTAAAATAGTTGATTCATGTCGTTATATATGTTTCAAAACCTCTAGAACTTCACAACACAATGAGTGAATATTGGTTTATACAAATTTAAAAAGATAATTTAGGAGATTGGGGTATCCCAGCAAAAGATGCAGGCTGTAACAAGAAAATCTAACTGTATTACAAATGCTTGAAACAGTCTCAATGAAGAGGATGGGGAAAAAGACCTAAGTAACTTTGGAAATGAATGGAGTCTGTAAGACTAAAGGCAAAAGTACTATATAAAAGTACCATTCTCCAGTCAATAATGTTGTTTCCCATGGAGTAAAGCTTAAAAATTATGATACTGCTGAACATGTATACTAGAATTGAGCAATTAAGTAAAGGTGACAGAGGTAGGAGACAGTTTTCTCAATGTTGGAGTGGGAATTTATAAATCAACAAGAAGAGGAGGCTAGAATGATCCATATGATAATGGATTAGAGTTGGAGACATCCATGAGAAGTCATGTTTAAGTTAATAAAGACATAGATGTTTACAAATACAAATATTTGTAGATATGTGTTGTTTTAAAATATATTATATTATTCAGGTATGGTGATACCAACAGATCAGGAGATGAGTGCTGTTGCAAAGACGGTTTGTTACTCACTTTCCCAAAAGGCAGAGGGCACATCATGCTTTACTATGCAGAGGGACACATGGGGAAGCACCAGGGCTGGTCAGGAGGCAAGGGGAATGGGAGGAAAACATGAGCAAGATTCTTTATTGTGGTTTCCACAGGAAGAAATGGATGAAGCAGGGTAAGCAGGCTTGGATTGGCTAGTTTGAATAATTTCAGCAGGCTCTGTTGGGGAAGGGACTGTTTCTAGTTGTCTAGTACCTGACCCCGGGTGATCGGGGCAGAGGAATAGAGAGCCTCGTGTAAGAGCTTGATAAGGCATGTGGTTAGAGATATGTGCTTTGGATTGGTTGATTTGCATATGAAAGGCACACTTGAAGGTGAATCCCTTACTGTCCCTATGCCCTGGGAGGGGAAAGCTCTCCAGGATCAGAAGCTCCCAAGATGTCAAAGCGTCAGAAATATGGAAAATAAAAAGGCATGGTTAATACACATGTATATATATATATATGCATTGGTATACACACATGTATTTCTTTGCTCTGAAGCTGAGAGGACCTAAAAGAATGATGCTTCAGGAGCAAAAGCACGCATAGCACTCAGATCTTGATTTCTAATACCAATTTCCTCTAAGAGGAACCAGGGAATCTTGGAGAAATGGCTGATAATAGGAGTGGAACAGGAATATATTTGGCACTACAAGATAAGCCTGGAGCATCTTGTATTGCCAAAAAGTAAGGAAGTACACACACACACACACACACACACACACACCCCCCTCTACAATGAGGGTATCTCAGAAGGACACAGGAGCTAAATGAAAGAGATCCTAATAGCCAAAGCCAGAATAAAGTGAAGAACAACATAAATGAAGTAGTATTGGACTATAACCCAAAGTATAAAATAAACGTCAATGAGTTCATACTGATACAAATAAATTATTAAACAAATTAATAAATACAGGACGACAGACAAATTCCCCATGGAGAAAAGTTACAAATAATTTATGTAGATAACTCACCCTCAAGGAGCGGGAATAAAACTCCCCAATCCTTACGGGTGGGTTGCACATAGTGACTTCCTTCCAAAGAGTACAGTACTGAAATGGGGGGAAAATGTAACTTTACAGTGGAGAATTCTAACAAACACCACCTCAGCCAAGTGATCAAAGTCAATATGAACAGCGATAAATCGCGTTGATAATATGTCCCTTTGATTAATGATGAAAATAATACTTTAGCCTTCTGATCTTCTTCCCAGAAACCTACAACACCAGTTTAATCATGAGAAAAACAAGCAAATTCCTATAGAGGAGCATTCTATGAAATACCTGACAAATATGCCTCAAAATGCCAAGATCACCAAAATAAGCAAAAGTGAGAAACGATCACATCCAAAAGGAGCCTGTGAAAACATGACAACTCAATGTAATATGGAATCCTGGAACAGAAATAGGACATTAAGCGAACAAAAAGGAAATATCTTTCAAGTATGGATGTTAGTTAATAATAATGTCTTGACATTAGTTCATTAATTGCAACAAATGTACTGTACTAATTAATGTACGATGTTAATAATAGAGGAACTGTGTGTGGGGGTGGAGGTGGTGTATGGGAATTCTTCATACTATCTTCTCAATATTTCTGTTAATATAAAACTCTTTTAAAAATAATGTCTATCTTTAAGAAACCTCAAAAAATGGCAAAGAAAATTTTAAAGTTATCATGGCAGAAATAAAATTAATGTCTTAATGATCACAGTAAAATTCAATAAATTACATTTCTTTAAGAAGCAGCAATTTTCATTTGAATTAAAAAACAAAAGTAAATATTATATGAAAGTGACAAGGTGAAAATAATGGAATGTCTAAAGTTATACAAGGAGGATGCTAAATAAAATTGTGGAGATGTAGCAATACTAACGTTAAACTAAATATTTCTCAAAACTCAATGCTTTAAGTAGGTTAAAAAGAAGTCAAAGGAGGTATTTAATAATAATAAATGTTATTGTACACTAGAAACACATTAATTACAAACATTTACATACCTAATAAAACAAGAAAAAGTATAAAAAAACATTCTTGATAAACTCATTTGCTTCTAATTTTTTGCCATATCTGTTAATTTTTCTTGATTAATTTTACTACAAATGTGTCAATTTTTCAAAGTTCACTCTATTTGATCACTTTTTAATCTTTTATTATTTTTTTCTTCTAGTTCTTCTCATTCAGTTTCTGGTTTGCTTTCTGTCTTCTTGCATTGGTGACTTCATTTATTAATTTTTAGGTTTCCCTGATATTTTTTAAAACACAATTAAGACATGTATTTTCCTCTAAAGAGCACTAGCTCCATCCCACAAGATTTGATACAAAGTACTTTTATTTTCTTTAGTTTTAAATAGTTGTACTCAATTTAGCTCAGGAATATTTTGAGTGTATGTGTAATTTTCTTGGTATAGGTTTTCAAGCAATAACTGTTTATTCACTTGTTTAAACAAAAGATTAAATATTTATTAAGTGCCAATTATTCTAGGTCCTTGGAGTAACTCAGTGAAAAACATAGGCAAATTTCTCTGATTTTGTGAACTTATATCTTAGTATATTTAGTATATTTTCTTATGGACTTCCAATTTAAATGTTATCAATCATGGGGTCTATATGATATTGCTTTTTTGAATTAAGTTGAAAATTTGTATGTAGCCTTAAAGGAATGTGTATTTTCTACTTCTTTAGTACAAGGTTCAGAACAAGTCAACTATGTTGTTTGAATCTTCTATAGATTATGAATTAATTTTGTCTGTTTGATGTAAGTCTTGAGAAAGATGTATATATACAATTTATCTATCAATGCTATAGATGCTCTCGAAAATGTAATCTGAGAGCAGGACTAAAGAGGAAAAGGTGAGGAGAAAGGAAACCGAGGTAGGAAAAATAAACTGATGCTAATTGGTGTGTTACCAAGATGGGTACTGTTTTATGAGAAGCTTCAAAGAGAAACAGCTCAGTAGATCTGTCCAATTAGCACACAGGATTCCACTGGAACAGCCACGCCTTAGAGTCACCCACAAGAGAGAGCACATATTATGGATTGAATTATGTTCCCCCCAAATTCCTGTGTTGAAGCCGTAACACTCAGTGTGACTGTATTTGGAAATAGGGCCTTTAAGGAAGTAATTAAGGTTAAATGAGGTCATAAGGGTGGGGCCCTAGTCCTATAGGGATAGTTTTCCTCTAAGAAGAGGAAGAGACTCTAGGAATGTGAGTGCACAGAGGAAAGGTCGTGTGAGGACCCAGAGAGAAGGCAACAAAGGAGAGAAGCCTCAGGGGAAAGGGAACCTGCCGACACCTTGAACTTGGACTTCCAGCCTCCAGGGCTGTGAGAAAATAAACTTCTGCTGTTTAAACCACCCAATCTGTGGGACTTTCTTATGGCAGCCCTTGTAGGCTCATATAGTAAGAAAAGGGAATTTATCTCCTAGGCTTCCATCTGTCTCTTTAGTCTATGGGTGAAAGTTCATGCCACTAGGTGTTAACTTCCTCATACGTAAATATTGCATCATCCCTTGGAAGGCAACTCAGATGTCAACCCCATGCTCCTTGGTACAGAGTTTCATCCAAGTCTGGAAACGTCATTAGACCTGAAAACTCCAGGCATGCAGCTTGTGGTTTGTGAGATGCAGGTGGCCAAAGGTGACTGGCACTTCATATGGTATGTGGCATGTGTGTTATAGGAAGTGAGTCACCCTGTAAATTTGAGGATATCCTGAAGATATGTGTCCTATATAATAAGAGAAGTGCATTATACCTGAACTCAGAGGGTCTTCTTAACTGGAAGTCTTATATATACATTTATTTTCATTTCTATTATCTTTATTTTCACTTTATTTAAATGAATATATTTCACAGTTAGATATACAATGAACTCTTGGATCATCTAGTTTAACAGTCTCATTTTAATAGTGAGAAAATTCAGGCCCTCAGAGGTGATAACATTTGCTTAATTTGTTGATACTAAGGAGTGTGCTTAACCTAATTTGTTTAGCCTTGGAATGTGGTCCTTAACTCGTAAAACCTAAGGAACTTCTCATTATTTCATGCTTATGCTTTATGATGACATACCAGTAAGGCATGAGAAGATGTGAGGTTTCAAATGGTATATAAGTTGATCTATTTACCTTTGTTTCCTAAATGTGGTATCTAATGTGACAGAACTTGAATGGAATAAAGTGTTCAGAGTAGAAGGTAAAGCTGTGATGTTGACTTCAAAGTTAGCAGATGAAACCAATCACTTCCTTACATTGAATTGTAAAAGGTCAGTTAACAGAGGGAAAAAGATCAGCTGAGGCTTAGATTTAGTGTAGCGGTGCTTTAGCTGGTATTAGATAACCAGGGTAATAAACTTGCCTTAGTGGCTGTCTTTGCCATTTGTTTTTCTGAAAAGGCATATTAAATTCCAATATGTTTTAACTAAGTAAAAAGAATATGATTATTTGAAAAATATAGGAATCGGGAAGAATAAAAGAATAAAAAAAATAATCATTACAAACTGAAAGAAGAAAAAATATGTCAATTTTTTAAAGCACTTAGGTTAACAAAATTGTGAAACTATTATACAATTTTGGGGACCTGATGTTTAAAATGAAAGTAATCAACAATATATAATGCATACTCAGTGTTTGAGAATATATCAGAAGCTAATTACAAAAACCACTCAGATTTTATTCCTCATTGTCACTGCAACTAGAAGCAAAAATTAGTTTCCTGGTTTGATGCCGAGTGAATAGGTGATAGCTGGCAGTTCATTCAGAATCGTTCATATGCAATCAGTAGACATGATGCCTTATGTGACAGCTCTTCATTTAATTTAATTTACTGTAACTCCACTGTATTAATATCCCAGTAAGCTCCCAGGTGTCCCATTTCTGGCAGTCTGTGTGTCTCATTTTCTCTGTATGGGATTCCCCTGTGAAATATTTGAGACCTCTATCATGGTAAGCATCATGAAGAGAAGGATGCTACTTGGAGAAGCAGTTTTTTATATGGTTGACTAGGTAATCTCTTACTCAAAAGGTGATAAAAACATGTAGTTTGGATAAATTGTTTCAACATTTATTGTTAAATTTATAATGGTATATCGTGTTGAAAATAAGACCATTGAATGAATGTCATGTCATTTACTTTTCTTACCGTCTTTCATTCCTAGACTCACAAATATTAAGTTCATACTATGTGTTTTAGAAATTCAAAACAGATTGTCAGAAATTCCATTTTCACCAGTATGAATAAATAGATACCTCCCACTAAAAACAACTATGAATGCTTGGTAAACAATAAAGAGTTGCCTATTTATTTACTTATTTACATTAGGATGGCTGATGGATTTTTATTCTTTGTAATAGATCATATTCCATTAGTATTGTTATCATTTTTGATTCTCAATTTATATCAGATTTGTTTAGTGAGACCCTCTTAAGTCTGGCTCTTGTGTTCTTTTGATCTTTCCCCATCATTCTTTGAATACTTTCTTATCGAAGACAGTAGAAGACACTTCAGGCTTATTTATTAATTTCTTTATGCCAGCTCTGGAAGCAGCTTTTTCTCCAAAAATGCCTCACAACATTTAGTGGAAAATGGTGTTTAGACGCCAAGATCAGGGTGCTAGGTGTGCTCACTGATACCTGTGTCATTGCTTCTATGCCCTCTTGGTGGGCAGAAAAAGAGATTATGACATATATGGTATCATTTTCACATTTATCCATTTATTTTTTCCCTTTCTTAAAAACCATGAGTTCATTCTTATATTTCAAATTTCCAAAAGTGAGAAACTGGGCTTTCATTACTGTCAATGCGTTTACTTATTTGTTCAAGCCTAGAACACAGAGAAAGGAGTTTCAAAATTGCCTACTCATATTACTACAAAAAGGAATTTGATGGCGCATACTATTCTTTCTTTGTGGAATACATAAATCCTAAGCATTCGGTTCACTTAGTTTTTCCAAAACCAAATAGTCATGTAGTCCCCATCCCTATCAGGATATAGAATAGTTTTATTACCAAGAAGAGTTCTCTTAGGATCCTTTCCAGCTGTTATCCTCTCATTCCAAGCTACTTTTCTGATTTTCTTTTTCATGAATATACTACAATCTGTTTATCCATTCTCCAGTTTGTACAACTATTCTTGTATAAAACTTTTGTGGACACATATTTTCATTTCTCTTCAATAAATACTTGAGTGAAGTTATATGGATCATACGATAGACCTGTGCTCAATTTTATAAGAAACTGCCAAACTTTTTTTTGTAATTTATTGTTCCAATTTACATTCCCATTATCAATTTATGAGCATTCTAATTGCTCCACATCCTTGCTTACATTTGGTGTTGCCAGGATTTTTAAATGGCGTCCACTGTAATTGATAAGATCTAGAATCACATTGTGCTTATAATTTTTGCTCCCCTGATTTACGAATAGTGAAAACTACTCTTTCATTGTCTCATTGTCATTCTCATTGTCCATTCATTTATGTCTTCTTCGTAAGAGTCTATTCAAGTTTTTTGCTTATCTTTTATTTTTAAATCTATCATTGAGATGCAGTGGGGTTTTTTTTGTTTTTTCTGTCTTAATATATATGATCTGGTTAAAATCTTTCATCAGATATATGCTCAGCAAAATTTTTCAGTATCTATCGATGAAGAAAAGTTAACTTTTTGATAAATTCTAATTTATCAATTTTTTCCTTTTATAGTGCCTTGTGTCCTTTCTGAGAAGTTTTTGCCCACCCCTTGATTGGGAAGATATTCTCCTATGCTGTCTTCTAGAAAGTAGTTTTTGTTTTTGTTTGGTTAAGCTGAATTTGCATTACCTCAAATTTTTTTATAGGTATTATCTGAGGTAGGAGTCAAAGTTTATTTTTTGTTTCCATATGGATATCTAGTTGTTTCTGCACAGTTTGTTGAAAATAATTTATTTTACGTTTTGGATTCCTTTGAGACCTTCCTCAAAAATCAATTGACTATAGGGCCAGCCCCAGTGGCCTAGTGGTTAAGTTCAGTGTGCTCCACCTTCAGTGGCCCAGGTTTGAGTCCTGGGCACAGACTTACACCACTAGTCCGTCAGGAGCCAAACTGTGACGGTGGCTCACATACAAACAGCAAAAAAGAGGAAGATCGGCAACAAATATTTTCAAATATTTTTCCATTTCTAATAGAGTGGTTTGTTCTTTTATTATTGATTTCTGAGTGATTCATGTACTTTTAGATACAAGTCCTCTATCAGATATGTGACTGGAAATATTTTCTCTTAGTCTAGAAATTATCTTTTTATTCTATTAATAGATCATTTGCAGGCACTCTTTTTATTTGTGATAAAGTCCAATTTATCATTCTTTAATGGATAGTGTTTCTGATGTCATGTGCAAGAACTCTCTGTCACACTCGAGAATATGAAGATTTTTCTCCAAAGTTTTCTTCTAAAATATGTTTAGTTCTATCTTCTACATTTGCCTCTATGATGCATTTTTTAGTTAATTTTGTATAGGGTATGAGGGTTGAGGTCCTTTTTTTTTTCCATAGGGATATGCATTTGTTGCAGCACCAATTTGTTCAAAGCTAACATTTATCCACTGAATTGCCTTTCACTTCTGTTAAAAATCAATTGACCACATTAGTGTGTGCATCTGTTTATGTGTGTTTTTAGTCAATTAACATGGTCAACTACATTGAATGATATTTGAATGTAGAATAAGCCTTGCATTCTTGGGATAAACTACTTGATTATGATGTATTATAGTTTTTATATATTGTTGGATTTGATTTGCTTGTGTTTTGTGAATGAGATTTGCATCTATGCTCTTTGGTGATAATGGCCTACAGTTTTCTTTTCTTGTAAAGTCTTTGTCTAGTGCTGATATCAGAGTAATGTTGGCTTTATAAAATGATTTTTTTAAGAGCTTTCTTCTCAATCTTCTAGAAAAGATTGTGTAGAATTGGTATTTTTCTCCCTTAAATGACTGGTAGAATTTGCCAGTGAGACTATCTAGGCTTGGAGTTTTCTTTCTTGGAAGGTTTTTAAGTAGCAATTCATTTTCGTTTTTCAAAATACACGTAGGACTATTTAGGTATCTATTCCTTTTTGAGTGAGTTTTCTTTATTTATGTCTTTCAAAGAATTGGTCTCTTTAAGTTGTCAAAGTTAAGGGAAAACATTGTTTGTAAAACTCACTTATTATCTTTTTAATGTCTTTCGGGGTTTGTAGTGATGTCCCCCTCTTACATTTCTGATAATGGTTATTTACACCTTTTCTCTTTTTTCCCATTGTCAGTCAGGCTGGAGATGTGCCAATTTTATGTGTATTTGCATGTCTAGTAATTTTTGAGTGTTTGTTGGGCACTTTAGATAATATGTTGTAGGATCTCTGGATTTTATCTTCCTTTGAAGTGTATTATTCTTATCTGTTGTGCAATTAACTTGGTTGAACTCAAACTCACTTCTCACTTACCTGAAAGAAGGTGAAAGCTCTGCTCAGTATTCAGCCTTCCTGCTGTGGTATTTCTTCTTGCAATCTTCGTGATGCATGTACAGATTGGGGTGAGACAAGTATTTATGTGGCATTTATATGACTATTATGCCTTCTCCTTCTGTGGCTATCTCCTTCCTGATTTTTCTTTCTTTACTTTCCATTCATTCAGGGAACCCTAAATTTTATCCTGTTTCCTTAGGACCAAGGACTGTGACTTCCTACTTGAGCTTAGCTGCCCTGTACTGCAAGAACTGGAGAATACCCTCAGGTGAGGAGCCTTATAAATGCAAGTCCTACCCGGGAAAGTGCCCTTCTTTCACAGGTGAGGCTCTGCTCTTATTTCTACCTGCTTTTGGTCACTCATCAGTGTTTTTAAATAGTTATTTTTTATATTTTGTGCAGAGCTTAAAATTGCTATCTGTAAAAGGCTCAGTTTGACAGTAGAAACTCTGCCATTACTGGAATCAATACAAACTCCACAAATATACAAAAGATGTTTTATGCACTGTGTGTAAAGTAAACAATTTGATATATGTAAACAAAATATTCATACTAATTAATTTCATTAATTAAATCTTTGTCATTTTTATTTTTGTTACCTGTTTTTTTAGATGGAGAGATTCTTAAATTTCCTATTGTGGTTGTGTTTTTCTATAGTTCTGTTTGTCTTTTTAATTTTCTTGCCCTTTCTCTCACTTTTTTTTTGTTATATGATTCATTGCTATGTTATTCAGTGCATAAAGGTAGATAATTGTTATATTTGTTTTACTGTAATACAATGCTTTTTTCTGCTCATTACATTCTTGAATTATACCTTTGCATCATTTAATTTATTGTATGACTTACCATTGCTCACTGTTTTTACTTAACTTTTTTGAGAATGTGTTATTTCTTGAGGACAAATGCTTTGTAAACATGTTGATAGATAGGTTCTCATTTTCTAAACTTATGAGAATTGCATGATGGTGGTAATCTATTGCTTAACTACTGGCTAAACATTTACATTAACAGAAGCAGATTTGGCATAAGAACAGGTAATATAAAGTATTTGCTTCAAAAATTTCACTATGTCAAAATATTAGTTGTTTTTAATTTGCAAATGTGATTGTCAAGTCATATAATATTTTCTTTACACTTCTACTAATAAGTTCATAATATAGGGATTCCATTACCATACTTCACATTATAATAAAATCCTTATTTGTTTCGTGAGTTGATGAGTGTCTAACTTTCTAGGAGTCACTTTGTTTAACATAATTTTTTAAAACATGATCAGAGGTATAGATACTTTGTAGCAGTTTATAATCAAGTAACTTTCATAATCAAAAGTGGCAAATAGGGGCCAGCCCGGAGGCACAGCAAAGTGCGCATGTTCCACCTCTTGGTGGCCGGTTTGGATCCCGGGTGCGGACATGGCACTGCTTGGCATGCCATGCTGTGGTAAGCGTCCCACATATAAAGTAGAGGAAGATGGGCACAGATGTTAGCTCAAAGCCAGTCTTCCTCAGCAAAAAGAGGAGGATTGGCGGTAGTTGGCTCAGGGCTAAACTTCCTCAAAAAAAAAAAAAGTGGCAAATAGATATTTTATTCACTCAGCATATTTTAGTCTAAACAAGTTATTTAAAAACTAAATTATATGCAAATTTGAATTCTGAAGTTGTAAAGAAGTTCCCATTGTGATTTATTTATGTTAGTTGTCCTTAAGTATAATTTAATATTCTTTGATATATGTTTTCCTGAGTTAATTTTTAATATCCAGTGACAAATCAATCAGGAGTTTTAAAATCATACTTAATACTAAATTAATTAAATGTTGAAATAGACAACATCAAATTTATAGTTTTGATACATAATCTTTTTTTGTATAATAAATGATAAAATATTCTATGATAGACATTTTAGTTAGGATATTATTTCTTTCAGAGAATTTGTATATGTTTTCATAAGTTAACATCAAAATTTCTGAAACAAATAAAGCCTTTTTTTAAGACTTTTTATCTGATTTGAATTGCTAATTAGGTGAGGATATATATATTTTTTTAATCTGTAAAATATAGTACTCAAACAATAACACAGATGACATAGGTAATTTTGGATTAATTTTAAAAATTAGATTAGTTTTGTCCATAGACCTTTGGTATTCAACATTATCATAATTATTAGACAGTTATGACCACCCACAGGGAATGCACCACTATGCTTGAGTCTAATGGTTAATCAAACAAAAATCAGATTCTCTGTCTTCATAATGGAGAACTAAGAAAAAAAGGCCTAAAGACGGCCATAAACAGTAAGAAAAGTCTAGAAAATATTCTAAAGATGCATATTCTAAGTAACTTTTTATTAGATGAAAGAGATAAACTTTACTTAGTATTAAAATATAATGGATCAGTTATTAAACTTAGGAAACCTGACTTCTAGATCTGTCTCTGCCACCTAACAGGAATGTGTTCTCAGAACAATGACTGAAATATTTGAACTCAATCTGTAAAATAGGGATAATGATATCTTTTCTCTCTCACACACAGAGTTATTGTAAGAATCACATCAAACAGTTCTGTACTTAAAAGCACTTTCTAAAACTGCCAAACAATACCTAAAAATTATTTTTATTTGTGCATATAGTCATTTCTTACATATTCCTTCACAATATGTTCTTTTATCGTTTTAAGTGATTTAATATTTTCTGCTCTCTTTTCCTTTGTCTCGATTTCATCCGAATATGAAGGAATATTCACAGGCTTGCCATATTGCGGAGTTTCATTATAACAAAGCAAGTGTGATGCAAAAATGCGATAATCAAAAAGAGTAAGCAAAAACAGCTGTCCTCCGAGATCGTATAGTTCTCATCTTTATCAACCAACCAAGATTTTTTTAATCTATTATTTACTCATGAACAAAAACTTGTTCACTTCTGTGGTAGATTGAAAAACATAGTCACAATATTTTGCCACTTATTGAAAGATGAGGTCTGTTCTTTAATACCTTCAATCGGGTCTTGTCTTTGACCAATATGATGTGGAAATCACATTGTGTGAATTACC
This sequence comes from Equus quagga, assembly GCF_021613505.1. Taxonomy (NCBI): domain Eukaryota; kingdom Metazoa; phylum Chordata; class Mammalia; order Perissodactyla; family Equidae; genus Equus; species Equus quagga. The sequence goes on along the minus strand of NC_060270.1, from coordinate 97,393,230 downwards.
CAGCCTAGTTCTCAAGAGCTCTTGCAGCTTCAACTTTCACCCTTTTGAAATGCTGCCTTACGGCTGCCAAATAAAAAAAGGCCTTCTAAACTAAAGGTGAATGGGAGGCCACATCGAGGAAAACTGAGCCAGAACCAAATTCCAGAATAGTTAGTGAGGTTATCTTGAACATTCTAACCCAGCAGTCTACAGCGACAGCAAATTCAGCAGAGGAACTCTACAAGCAACCTTCAGATTCATAAAGAATAATAAATTATTAATGTTTTAAGCCACTAAATTTTGAGGTGTTCTGTTACATAATACATTAACTGATAAACTTATAACAGAGTAGGTAACACCTTGGCAATATCTTATTCTCTTTCCCTATCTGGTTGTAGTTTTGACCACATTCTGGCTAATACAAAACCTCTTTGCATATTAAAATAGAACTTTGGTAGTGCTCACTTCATAGTTGGTTCTCAGTTAAGCGATGTAAATTAGTAATGAATGAATAATAATCAGCAGTAGTTGTCCAATTCTATGTATATATTTTCAGCTTGAGCCCTGCGGATAAAATGACTATTTCTATTTCCTCCTTCCAGAGGAATAAGGATTTTGTAGCTGTATAGATTTTTACTCCAAAGTGAAAGATTTTGCTTTATATTCCTTTGATGTGGTGCTCTGGTCTCAATCCTGTTAGAGATCGTATCCTACCTTCACTAGACTTCGGAGTGCAATTAAAGCATTTCTTAGATTAGTGTATAATTATTATGTTGGTTCTATATCCTCACAGATATTAGGGGTGATACGAGCCTGAATTAAATAAGAAGCAATACTTTAAATCAGAGGAATTTTTTAAAATCTAAACTCAAAGATTTATTGGTATTCTTGCATAAGTTAGACTCAATATTGTTATTATAATAACCATTATTTTATAATAAAGATATAGATCGCTGAAAAAAATTGTGTGGTTTTTTGAATGGAAATAACTTAGAATAGTATTAGTAAGTATAACAAGTAGATATAATCACGTGGTCTCGAAACTAATCCCCAATAAGAAGTAAATATATTTGGAATCATATTATCTGAGTAAATGGGTTTGTTTCATTTTTGCTAAATATTCATTTCTTAAAGACTAAATCAATTACCTGGGTACCCCATCCTTAGGTTCAAAGTTTGCTCTTTTGCCAAAATTTAAAACTCATAACTTTTGTAACAACACTTGAGATTGAATGATGGTTCTTGAGAGAAGTTCTTATGCTACTCTGACGATGATGCCCAAATTTGGAGAGAAGAAGAAAAGTGCATTCTGTAGCAAGAATGCAGCACTTTGCTGACCTCAACACTGTTTTTCCCTTTCATTTTAATGTCAACAATTTGAATTACCAGTAAGAGCATTGAAATCAGAGGATGTTTGCAGTTCAAGTCATATTTAGCATGTATGATATGAGAGAAATCTTAGCTTCCTCATCTTTGGGACTTAGTGTATTCTGCAAACATGCTTTTTTTCTGGTTTTTTGGTGAGGAAGATTGGCTCCGAGCTAATATCTGTGCCAGTCCTCCTCTCTTTTGTGTGTAGAACACCACCACGGCATGGCTTGAGGAGTGGTGTGTAGGTCCATGCCCAGGATCTGAACCTATGAACCCTGGACCGCCAAAGCAGAGCACGCAAACTTAACTGCTATGCCACCAGGCCAGCCCTTTTGTTCTGGTTTTTGATTTACTGTTTTCAAAATAAGAATTATATCTCCCTTTTTCTTCTTTTAAATAGTAATATTAAGATAGATTGGCTTGGTCAGTAATTTACTAACTTTTGATGCAGTGTGACCAAACTTAAGGAAGTTTCAAAGTGCCCAATGTGAGTTCCATATCATGCATACTCCAATTTTTCAACAATAAATGCTGAAAGAATAAAGCCTTCAGTTTGGGAAAAGAAAAACTATATTATAAAAACATAAACTTGCAAAGATATAAAAACTATTAAATTTCCACGTGGATATGGTCTACTCCAGATGAATCAGCCCACTTGACAGAGGGATTAGTAGCAGTCCAACTGTCTAGAGTGGATAATGAAATCAGGAGAAAAGAAAATCTTATGTGGCACTTCCAGATGGGTTAATTCACTACAGTCTTAATAAAACACCTTAATTTTTAACAAAAATTGAAACTGGATACTAACATTGTTTCCTGGCTTTGACGTCACTTCAACGCCAAGTACATTTCTGTACCGTATTACTAAATACACTGTGATAGGCTCCTTTACACTGACCTTTTTACTGTCTCCATAGTTTTGCCTTTCCTATAATGTGGTATAGTTGGACTCATATAGTATGTAGTCTTTTCAGATTGGCTTCTTTCACTTAGTAATGTGCATTTAAGTTTCCTCCATGTCTTTTCATGGCTTCATAGCTTGTTTCTTTTTAGCACTGAATAACATTCCGTTGTCTGGACGTACCACAGTTTATTGATCCATTCACCTATGGAAGGACATCCTGATTGTTTACAAGTTTGGCAATGATAAACAAAACTTCTATAAGCATCCATGTGCAAGTTTTTGTGTGGACATAAGTTTTCAACTTCTTTGGATAAATGCCAAGGAACATGATTGCTGGGTGGTATGGTAAGAGTCTGTTTACTTTTGTAAGAAACTGCCAAACTGTCTTCTAAAGTGGTTGTACCATTTTGCATTCCCACCAGCAATGAATGAGAATTCCTGTTGTTCCACATCCTCACTAACATTTGTTGTCAGTGTTTTGGATTTTAGCCTTTCTAATAGGCATGGAGTGGTATCTGATTCTTATTTTAATTTGCAGTTCCCTGATAACATATGAGGCGGAGTATCTTTTCATTTGTTTATTTGCCATTGTTTGTATTCTTTGGTGAGATGTCTGTTAAGGTCTTTGGCCTCTTTTTTAATTGAGGTGTTTGTTTTGTTACTGTTGACTTTTAAGAGTTCTTTGTCTATTTTTGATGATAGTCCTTTATCACATGCGTCTTTTGCAAATATTGCTCCCAATCTGTAGCTTGTCTTTTCATTCCCTTGATAGGGTCTTACACAGAGCAGAAGTTTTTTAATTTTAATGAAGTCCAGCTTATAAATTATTTCTGTGATGGATTGTATCTTTGGTGTTGCGTCTAAAATGTTGTCACCATACCCAAGGTCATCTAGGTTTACTCCCATGTTAATTTCTAGGAGTTTTATAGTTCTGCATTTTATATTTAGGCCTATTACCTATTTTTAGTTAATTTTTGTGAAGGGTACAAAGTCTGTGTCTAGATTCACTTTTTTGCATGTGGATGTCCAGTTGTTCCAACATCATTTTTTAGCCAAAAATGTTCCATTGTATTTCCTTTGCTCCTTTTTCAAAGATTAGTTGAGCATCTTTATTTGGGTCTGTTTTGGGGATTTCTAGTCTATTTCATTGGTCTATTTGTGAAGCGAGACTATAAAGTAAGTCTTGAAGCTGGGGAGTATCAGTTCTCCAAGTTTGTTCTTCCCTGATATTGTGTTGGCTATTCTGGATGTTTTGCCTCTCTATATACACATTGTCTATCTTTTCATGTTAGTCTTAGGATAGGTTCTCTTTCATTGCCTATTCCAAAAAAATTCTGACTTTAATATGTCAAATTTTTTCTTACGTGTAGTACATATTCTCAATACTTACAGAACTCTTTTTAAACCTTGAGTTTTTGCTCAATCCTTCACTATTTCCTGGTTTGTTTTGATCTAATTCACAAGATTCCTTTTCACTTGAATAAAGTTTTAAAGAACTTTCTGTCTCTCTCTGTTCTTTCTTTCCATCAGAGCCCCTTGTCTCTTGTCATCTTTTTCTTCAATATTCTTTGAGAGTGAGGCCCTAAATGAGCAACTCCTTCACATTTTTTAAACAGAATCAAAGTGCTATGAAGATCATAAACACATGGAGGAAAGCAGGAAGGAAAAATAGCTGCAATTGTTAAACATTACAGATAAAAAGTAAGGATTTCCTTTTATTTCAAAATTTCAACTGTTTTGTGTTTACTCAGAATTACAGTCACTATATGGAAATGTGGAAAGTCTAACAGCTGAGAAATTTAGATTCATTTTAGCTTTCAGGCCAATTGCTATTAAGTTAATTCTGTCAACATGAAGAACTTTATTAAAATGGAACTGTATTTCTTGAAAGGAACTTATTTTCAGAATAGAAATCCTAAAAGTCAAATTGTATTTATTGGTGTAAATTGATTTAGAAACAATGAATTGAAAGCATAAACTAGTTTCTGTAAAATCACTGTAGTAAATTTTGCTTCTATATTTTCACAATTAAAATTTGCTATATGGCTACTATAGACAGTGGTCAGTGAATCTCAGCTTCATCAAACTAGAGGTTGGCAGCTCTTCACGTAGGGGACTGTATTTAGAAATTTCTTTGCCTTATGAACTGACAGAGTACAAGTTGATTGGCCTTCAGGCCTGGGATCTTGGGTCAGGCCGTTGATAAAGTTCAGTGGCTCAGAAAGAGGTAACTGATTACTATTTATAATTTGTTTTGTGATAATTTTGTCATGCACATGTACTGAGAGGCCATGGGTTGCAGTTCATAAATTGAAATAAATGGATAAAAATATGTAAAACTAATTCTGTCAATTTTCAATGTACTAAGATATTTAGTATATTCATTTAAATTAGTGTGACTTTATGCATTAACTATAAAGCAGAGGTGGACAATAACAAAATATCATCCTCTGTGTGGTCCCTTATGAATTTTCAGACGAGTGTTTATAAAAATGATATTGAAGAATTACAAAAGTCAACACAAAATATAAACAGTGACTCTTTTTATGTGAATCTGATTCAGAATTCCTTATTGTTACTTCTTTTACTTCTTAATGTTCAAAAATTTTTGCCATTACTTTACCTCTTTTATATGCATAATAAAACATTCCATCTAAAATATATCTTTTATATAAGTTTCTGGAGTTGTCATTGGCAAGTATTCATCTCTTACTATTTATCAAATCTCTTTATTGGTAAATTCTACCAAGACTTTTCTGGGGCCAAAGGTTTTATTCATTTTGACAAACACAAATTCTATATTGAATTTCTTGTAGTTTTCTTAGCAAACTTTGTTCTATACTTAGTTAAGAAAATTCTTAGTACCTTGAAAAACATAATACATAGCCATCATTTAAAAGAATATTTTACTAAGAAACAACTATAAAAATAAGCTTTTATGTGCATCCGTAGCTATCAAATCAAAGTTCTTATAAATGTTATAAAAGTAGAGGTTAAATTAATTCTGAAAATGCTTTCCTTTCATTTGTATCTTCTTTTGCTTGATTTTCCTGGGACTCTGTATTGATGGGCAACACAGGGTCATTTCAAACGATGATGACTTCACAACCTAGGTCTAAACAAATTGGGAGCACAAAAGGAGCCTGGAGCTCCGAAGTGAAGCTCTTTCTAACGTGGCCCCACCATTCAGAGGACGTGGGAAGGAAAGCTTTCCTTCAAATTTTGTTCTTGAAAAACTGAAAGTAGATAACAGCACACAGCAGATAATGTACAGTCTTCAGAGTACATATTTGATGTTGAATCTTGGATAGACAGGATATCCATTCCTAGGGATCACTTGTTGCCACGTTCCCTGTGTTTTCATAAGGATAGGTCTATATCTGGCTTAAAAAAATGCAAACTGTTTAAATGACCAGAATTTTAAAAATAATATAATTTAAAAAGAATCCTATTAAAATGTTCAGGGCCAGCCCCAGTGGCTTAGTGGTTAAGTTTGGCGTGCTCTGCTTTGGTGGCCTGGTTTCAGTGTCTGGGTGTGGACCTACACCACTCGTCTGTCAGTGGCCCTGCTGTGGTGGTGGGTCACATACAAAAAGAGGAAGATTGATAGTGGATGTTAGCTTAGGGTGAATTTTCATCAGCAGGAAAAAAAAACATTCAAATGTCATGTAGGAGATGATCATGGGATCAGGGATGGGGTGTTGACATCTCTCTTACATTAGCATATAATCTAAACTTGGTAGAAAAGAGTAACCTAATTGATTAAGTGACTGTTGCTAGAGAAAATGGTGTTTTAAGGAAATGGGTGATCACACTCGATCACATAGGGTGATCAGTTTTACTTGGTATAGGAATCCATAGTAAGAAAGCCTGATGTTTGCACAAATCAGACTTGGTGTGAATACTATTAGTGTGGAGGCAGAATTACCTTGTAGTTAAAAATGGGGGCATTGAAATTGGACTGACTCTATTCCAACTTTGGTTCTGGCTCATTCTAGCTCTGTGCTAACTATGGGGAAGTTACTTAAATTCTCCAAACCCGGATTTTTTCATATGTAAATTTGAACTAATAAAGGAGTTGGTGTGAGGATTAAATAGATTGTGTGTATAAAACTCTTAGAATAGTGGCTGGCATGTACAAGTGACCAATAAATGTTAGCATGTTTAATAAGATTTAACATGCTACAGAATAGAATGTTAATATGCTCACTGTATAGAAGATATTTTATAGACATTAGTTGGAAATTAATGTTAGTTGTGTCTCCAAACATAATTTCTCCCTGAAGGGGGAACAATATTTCCGATGGGCCTCACGACTGTTTATTCAGTGTGTCAAGTGATCAAGCAGCCCATAAACTGTACTGTGGTGGCAGCTGCTAGGTTTACTTGCCACGCTTCCATAGATTCAGCCAGTGAGGAGACAACAAGCCCAAATGAATCCACAAAGTTTATTATATACGTAGCAGTTTTATAGACTTACACAGAAGCCTGCAGCTGTACCCTAAAAGCAGTCACATAGACCCGCCTGCTACTGAAACCAGGAACATGGTTGAGAAATGGTCCTGTGGAAATCTCGCATGGAATATAGACGAGAAGCTGCATGCGATTGCTGGTTATCAGGATGTCTCCCCTTGCTTTAAGAGGAGTTGCAGGGCATTCCACCAAAACTGGAGCCGGGGGTGTCAAACCATTTTATTGAGAGGTTTCAAGGGAGGGTCAAAGGGCTGGGAGGACAAGGAGATCTGATGTTCTCCGCCTGGCCAGAATCGCCCCAGCTTCACAGTCACCAAAAGCTTTCTTCTTCTTTACACTATTATTACTATTATTATTATCATTATTTTACTAGAAAATCTTATAATTGAAGATCAAGATTTCATCAGGGCCCACTTTTATAATCAGACTTAAGTTAGGATATTTTTTGATCCAACACATTTTATCAGGGAACCTTACAGTTATTTCACGAGCATGGTCCCTCTGCATGTTTCCTTCCAGGAAGACATGAGGTGACGTGGGTAGATGAGGATTCTGGAGAGATTTTCAATGAGAGCATGAACACAGAAGGATACGGTCCCTCAAAAATTGAAAAAAAGGCTCAGTAGGATCGAGTATTTCTCCTCCTCCTCAAAACACACATTCCATCAATACTAAAACGCTACAGTTTTTTGACATGGGCATTTCCATGCACTTTTGGGAATGCTGCTCTTTCTGCTCAATTAACCTCTCCCAATACCCTATAAATCTGATGAATTCTTATCGTTTTAGAATTATCTTAAGTTCATAAATATGTTCTTCTTTCTTACTTTCCCATTAGATAATTCTCAGTCTCCTGTGCCTTGGATGTATGTCTGTAATTATGTTTACTGTACTGAACAGCATTATTTCTCTTTACATAGCTGTTAATGAACTATAACACTTCTGAGCTGCAGTTCATGGCTCGTAGTTTTACATTCCTGGCTTAGAAGTATTTTAAGTTTTTGTTATATTGAATTGAGTTGAATTTAATTAAATTGAATAGTTGTGTATTTTTCTCAGAAACCATCCACACTCTTCCTCCATTTTCCTTCTGACCAGTGACAGGTATTTGAGAGATGGATAGGTTTTAGGGCACAGTCTTTTGAAATGGAGCAGAACAAAGTTAAATGATCCACAAAGAGATCAATGCCTAGAATTAGACCATAGAAGCATAATACTCAAACCAACAAGCTCATCATCTTGAGGGCTGTAACGAACCTAGAAATATATATATATTTTTTCTTTGCTGCGGTTTAGCCTTAAGAGACCTGTATTTCTAGACTTACAGGAAATAGACACTATTAAAATATAGTCAATTTTTATTGATGAACTTATTCACCTATTCAGCGGAGGAGGTAAAACTAATATTAATGAAATTTAATGTATTTTAGAGTCAGAGAACAACTTAAAAATTTAAGGAAAGAGTAAGGTCAAAAATAATTAAAAATGTAAACTGGTTCAAAGGAATTTCATAATATCTATCTTCTTTTAGTTTTATAATAGAACCATTCAGTTTAAAATGTTTATAAGTTTACAGTATCTTATAATTTGAGTTAGTAATAATTTGTACTGAAAAGTCTGATGAATAGAGGTTATGAATTTTTTCTGTTCTACTGCATACTTTCAAGCAAATACAATTTTTTTACTCATTTGTAAAAAAAGTAAATTATCCCATAACAGACTTCGTGGAGTTAATATCGTCATATAATTTGTTTAACATTTGTTACTGTAGAAAGACATTCAAAGATGGAGTTTTTGATTTGGGTTGTTTGTTTTTTCCCAAGTGGATCAAGTTTTGGCTACAGATAATAGCATCATAGATTTTATAACCTTCTACCAGTGTTTTCTAAACTTGTAAGACGATAACAATCCCCCAGGGTACTTGTTATACCTACAGGTTACCAGTTCAATTTGATGAGTTGGGGTTGGGCCCCCAAGAATATGTTTCTTTTAACATGGAGTCCAGGTAATTCTTATTTTTCAACATACTTGGACAACTGCATCTCTATACTATCTTAACGAATGAAAAATTTGAAAAATTTACAGGTAGTTTTGGTCATTAATCACCCTTTTCTTCTTTGAAATATTTACTTTCCTCTCCAGATTCATCTCTCACCACTAAACTGTTTGTTTTCTAAGGATTAGTCATGTCAAATTGCTTATATACTCCTTTTTTCCTTTGCCCATGCTGTTCCCTGCACTTCAAATCCTACGGCCTATGCATTCCTTTCACTTCGTTCACCACATTTGCTATCTGAAACTTAAATTTAGTGTCCTCTAGGACTAGTTCCTTGACATCTTGTGCCTGAGGTATCTCCACCTATTGTACTCTAAACCATCTTGCCTTGTATCTACTATGGTACTCAGCATTCTTCGTGGTACTCCTCTTTTCTTTTAAATCTCCCTAACTAGACCATGAGATGCTTGTGGGCAGACACATTACTAATCAATCTTCATATTCCCAGACTAGCGTAAATCTGACCTACAATAGATAACACACGTTTACTAAAGGGATGAAGAGTACAAATTGTTTGGGTCTTATCTTTATAATTTTAAATCTCTAAGCATACAGTACTTTTAGGAAATGTGCTTTTTTTTCTTCTCTGTGTGTCTTCCGTCTACACAAACACCAATCATGGCTAGTTTTATATTAGTAGCAAGAGGTCATTAACACAAAAACATTTAACTAGTATTAAAAAAAACATTAAAGTAATATATATACATGCAAATAGTGTAAAGCGATATAAATTAAAAGTAAGCCTTCCTGAAATAGAACAAAGAACCCTAAAAACCCCAAATAGCCAAAACGATCCTGAGGAAAAAACCCCACAAAGCTGGAGACATCACACTCTCTCACTTCAAAGTATACTACAAAGCTGTAATAATCAAAACAACATGGTACTGGCAGAAAAACAGACACACAGACCAGTGGAACAGAACTGAGAGCCCCGAAATAAACCCACACATTTATGGACAGCTAAGTTTTGATAAAGGAGCCAAGAACAGACAATGGAGAAAGGAAAGTCTCTTCAATGGTGTTGGGAAAACTGGACAGCCACACACAAAAGAATGAAAGGAGACCACTATCTTACACCACACGCAAAACTTAACTCTAAATGGGTTAAAGACTTGAATGTAAGACCCGAAGGCATAAAACTCATAGAAGAAAACACAGGCAGTATTCTCTTTGACATCAGTCTTAGCAGTATCTTTTTGAATATGTCCCCTCAGGCAAGGGAAACAAAAGAAAAATGTAACAAATGGGACCACATCAAACCAAAAAGCTTCTGCATGGCAAAAGAAACCATCAATAAAATGATAAGACAATCATCAATTGAGAGAAGATATTTGCAAGTTATATATCTCATAAGGGGTTAATATACAAAATATATAAAGAACTCATACTATTTAACAACAATGAAGAAACCCAATTAAAAAATGGGCAGAGTATCTGAAAGGACATTTTTCCAGAGAAGATATACAGATGGCAAACAGTCACATGAAAAGATGTTCAACATCACTAATTATTAGAGAAATGCAAACCCAAACCACAATGAGATATCACCTCATGACTGTCAGAATGGCTGTTATTAAAAAGACAAGAAATAACAAGGGTTGGAGAAGATGCAGAGAAAGGGGAACCCTCATACACTGCTGGTGGGAATGTAAATTGGTGCAATCACCAGGGAATATTAAAACTATTAAAAATAGAACTACCATATGATCCAGCTATTCTACTTATGGGTGTTTATCCTAAGAACATGAAAACACTATTTTGAAAAGATATGTGCACCCTTATGTTCATTGCAGTATTATTCATGATAGCCGAGACTGAGAAACAACCTAACTGCCCATCAGCAGGTGAATGGATAAGGAAGATGGGGCATATATATACAATGAAATACTACTCTCTCATAAAAAAGAATGAAACCTTTCCTTTTGGGACAACATGGATGGACCTTGAAGGTTTTATGCTAAGCAAAATAAGTCAGATGGAGAAAGCCAAATACCATATGATTCACTCACATGTGGAATATAAAAAATGACAATAACAACAACAAACAAACACATAGATACAGAAAATAGATTGGTGGCTACCAGAGGGGTAGGGGTGGGGAGAGAGTGAAAAGGGCACATTTGTACAATGATGAATGACAACTAGACTTTTGGTGGTGATGTAGTCTGCATGGAAGTCAAAATATAACAGTGTAAACCTGAAATTTATGTAATGTTATAACTCAATGTTACCCAATAAAATGAAATTTTTTTGATTAAAAAATTAGTAAGCCTTCCTTACCATCTCTAACTCATGATAGATAACTACTGTTACCAGTTTCTTGTTTGTAGTTCTAAAAAATGTTAATATGCGTAAAGCATATATATGAAGGTATAAATATCTTTCATATTTTCATTTATGCACAAATACACAAACATCTATACATAGATGTTTGTTTTTGGTTATACTTTTATACATATAAGATAATACTGTATTTATATCTTGGAAAAATTTTCATATCAGCTTACCAATCCACTTCATTCTTTTTATTGGCTGCATATTATTCTATTTTAGGTATGTATTATGGTATAGTTAATCCCCTCCTACTCAGTATTCAGGTTGTTTTCATTCTTTCACAATACAAACAATACTGCAATGAATGTTCTTACACATAGATCTTTGTGCAGTATGGGAGGTTTCTGATTAAAGTCACAGGGATTTTGGATAGGTGTTTCTGACTTAACCTCAAGAACGACTGCTACAAATTCTACTCTCAAGAAGAAGAGAACTTGACACTCTCACTAATTTTGTATTATCCAACTTATATTTGGATGATCTTCTACGTGTTTTAATTATTGTTCATTTAGGTATGAGTGAACAGGAGTATCTTTGCTTGCATATTAAAGATTTGTATTTCTGAAGCACATTGATGCTATGTCTCCTTCTATCTTAGATAGTATTATATCTCAGTTTTCCTCTGCTCTAAATCTCCCCCAAATTTATTTTTTCATTCATTTGATCTCTAGTTCACTATTCATTTCTGAAACCTAGTTTCCATACCTTATTTGATCTCTTAATAATGCCAAACTGTTCTTCAACATTTGACTATTTGAAACATATATTTATGCTTTATATAATGTCAGTTTTTCAGTTTCGCCATTATGCCCATTAGAAAGTATCTAAAACTGATATAGACTCAATTTTTTTAATACTTATAATTTAATGAAATTCCAACAATAAACATTTCCTACAGTTTTTGGCTTCCAATACCTGCTTACCTAGAGCTAATAATACATATTACCTGTTCAACAATTACAGAAAAAACTAAAAGTGAAGAAAAAAATTCTGAATTTGAGGTATACAAAGAATATTCACTAAAGAATATTGAACGCTTCCCTAGTTTGCGAGTCCTCCTTGCACAGGGGCCTTGCTAATCTCTGTATTGTTCCAATTTTAGTATATGTGCTGCCAAAATGAGCACTAGACTTAATTTTTCTCATCATAGATTTGTCTCTACTGGTATAATTTGTTTTGTATATGAGTACATGTATGTGTGCTCCGGTATTTAATGTAACTTGTTTTACTCTTCCCTAATCGCTTTACCTGTTCTGGAGCTGCACTAGATGAAAAGCGCTGCAATACTTTGCATCATAAGTTTTGTGTGTGTTCTAAATCTTCAGAATATTTCATCTATCTTTATCCAATCCTAAAGTAATAAAGAAAAACTGAAAATAACATTTAATTATCCTAGGATTTTGCTACTTTTTACATTCAGTGCTACATGTATCTTAAAACATTAGACCATTTGCCTTTTGTAAAGTTTAGTGTCTTATATTTTTAAAAATATATTTTAAAATTTTCTATCTTAAAATACTGATGCTCATATATTAGCTTCCTTTAAACTATCACTGAAAGGAAATATGTATGTTTGTTACATTTTGCATGAGTCTCTCTCTTTCTCTCTCTCTTTCCTTAAGGAAGGCAGGAACATAGGCAAGAGGAGAAAGGTAATTGACCTCTTGACCCAGTTGTCCTGTTTGGTGAGGTTGTACCACATTGCCCTTGTGAGGTTTACAGTAAAAGCCAAGCAGAGGTCTGCAGTAGAGGGACTAACAGTGTTAGGATCAAAGGCCTAATTGTCTATTTTCTTGAAGTTAAGGTTATTGGCAGCTGCCATTATACCATCCATGCTGCTGTCACCCAGCACAGCCAACCAGCATGCACTAATTGCAGTGGCCTTTTCATCAAGTAAGATCATCCCACTAAACACAAAGAGCTGTCTTTCCATTAGCGCAGACAGTAGCCAGCTAGATCAGCTGGGCTCCTTGAGTATGATTAGACTGTCATATTGTTATGATTTGTTCAAGTTTAGAGCATTTAGCAGATACCCTTTGCACCTCTCTTTGTACCTGAATACTATAACCTGACTGCCCCTATCATTTAAGAGGGTACTATAGCTTTTCAAAGTTCAGCAGCGCACAATTGCAGGCAGGCAACTGGTTTCTGACAAGAGATCAATACTGTCCTTCCAAACGCTGGAGTCAAGCTGCTGGGTCTGTCAGAGGGATGTGTGCTGTAATTGGATCATGGATGCTGCGAGTCATCTGAGTTTCCCTTCAGCACTGTCACAGCTGTCAGATGTCATCCCTTTGTACAGCTGTCACTGCGGGAGGGTTGGGGCTCTTTTTCCGTTCTAACCCAATGCAAATGTCCACTTAGCAGATGAATATTGAAGATATTAGACACTTCTTTATGCCTTTATGCAAAATAAAGATCTGTGTCATCTGTGAATTTCATGGAAATAAGTTGCAATTTATTCACTGTGAGAAAAGTGAAGTGAAGCCTGTAAAAATGAGAAATTATTTGGTTCAGGCTATTAAAAAAAGGAATATTTTACAGAATAAACAACAATATGCAGATATTTTTCTTGAGATGGAAAAACTAATACCATGAAGTATTTAGAATGGTCACCTGATATTTGGATGGTATTTAAAAAAATATATATATGTATCTCCTATGCTTCATCCATGTTCTTAGACAAGGGACAAATCTTGAACAGATTTAGGTCCTTTTAAATCATTAAAGTTTATTAAAAATTATAAACCCAGTATCTCTTTTAAAGTAGCAATATGATAAGATTTAAGGAACGCGCTTATATTTAGAATCAGGTCAAGGAGTCTCAAGGAAGTTTTTAAGAAAGGGAGGACAGTCTCAATAAAAATGAGTTGATGTTTTGGTCACAGAAACCTTTTTTTCTAAATTATTACAAATGAAATAGAAGACATCTCCACCGTTGGCAAAATATTTATATAACCAATGAGTGGCTTCTATTGATTTCAGTCCATTTTGCTTTTGTGTAAATTAAAAAAGAACATTCATATAGAAATGCATTTTATTTTATGGTACTTATGCTTATGACACTCCATGATGAATGGTAATTTCTGGAATTGTACAACTTGAGTCATGTGCGCTTTCAACATATAGTAAAAATAAAGAGATATCACCAGTGTGGCTTTGGCAGAAATATTCTTAGTTTAGGAACTTTCACAATATTGAGATGGATCCATGGAATTTCCCTAGACTGTCCCAAAATAAAGTACATTTTTTTTTTTGTTTACCATTTTCTTCCTGTCTCCCTAAGCTGATGTCAGCATCATTTTTGGATGGCCAACAGGGTAATTTTTGATCTGGGTGGCTGACTTCCTTTTTCTTGAGGTCTAGACCACACACCACCTTCTCTGTCAAAAAGGCAGCTTGCACCAGCCTCACTGACAGAGTAGCATGAACCTTATTTTCCAATATCTGACCTTAGCGTCCTGTCATCCACCAGGGGACTCACTCGGTCAGCCCCTCAAATATCCAAACTTTTTGCCTCCATCTGGCGTTATGAGGTGACCTCACCTCATTGACAGTGGCTCAAGTTTTTTGGAGCCTAAAATTAATGACTGCCCAAATCAAAACATAGACATTTGGTCCATGTTGGGCAGTAGGATAGTGGGAATGGAGGGAACCAACAACAAACAAATGCACCCAATGTTTTCATTTAAAAGATGATGCATTTGAAATGACTATAATACATGATAATCAGAATAAGAAGTATTTGCATTTCTTCGTGCCTCAGTTAGCATTTTTCTCTCAGCGTGATTTTGCTTTTACAAGAAGCAGGATGTAAGTCCTACAAAAATTAAAATGTTTTACTCCCATAAAACAAATTATTTAGCAATCACATCTTAGTTGACTATCACTAGTATAGTAAAATGGTCTTCAACGGTTACTTGGGGAGAAAATAGAAGAATGAATGAAGTAAAAATTTTAAACTGAGTTTTTTAAGGTTATTCTTCTGTGATGATAACTGTGAACTTTATATGCAACTTCAGTGACTCAAATAGGCACTTTTTTTTTTTTTTAAATATGGTTTACGGCTAATTACATCAGAGCTCCAAAACAGTCTTTTTTACATTTGCATTAATAAGGGTGTCACATGACCACACTGAAGTAGGAGTATACATCAAAGGTAGATTAAAGGTTGGTTAAGCATCAAACCACGTTCCATATGTAAATTTATAGCAATGATGTGCTGGAGAAAGATAGCTTACCCTCTATTTCTCTGCTACTAAATAAAATTAAAAATTCACAACTCTGGTTTATGGGATTTTAAATGAATTTGATCTCTCTTTTGGGCAGGGCAAATAAGTGTTTTGTGATGTATTATTTTATAAAAAAAAAAAAAGACCATCGTTCTGGCTCATTTAATTTTGCGAGTGAATGATCTAAGATTAACTACAGACTAGTCAGTGCAGTTTAAAAGCTGAAAGCAATTTTCAGCCATAGATGGTAATGCCACATTCAGTCCACAACTGAATGACTCTAAATGACTAAGCTTCGAGGTCTTTGTATATGACCACAGGGCCTGATAAAGCCATAGGAACACAGTAAAAGCACAAAAATAGTTCCAATTTATTTGGTGCCATCACCTTAATGAGATTAATACAGACGTGTTCATGTGCCTAATTGGTGATTTTGTTTTAACTAGTAATGAAGGATTAAAACTTCAGGCAACAGGCTGCTTGCTGGAAAGGGAATTTGAGGGGAAAAAGTTTTTAATTATAAAAGGAAGCCAGTGAAATACACCACAGCGAAGTTAATAATAATTCTTTTAAAAAAATGAACTGATTAAAATGTGTACCCTGGATCGTTCTTGCCATTTTATGAGGAAGGGTGATTTTATGAGCCATACCACATACTGCTTTTATTTACCAATCGACCCTTTGGCATACGAAAACATACAGAACTGTTACTTCTGGTGAAAAAATGTTAAAACTGAAAAGCATTGGCCCCCAGGCTACTGTGGAATTTGGAATATGTAGTATTTTATTCTCATTTATTTTTTAATGAGTTACTTCAACTGGATGACCTGTGGCCAGCTGTCGCGCTAAATCCCACAGCATCCCGGTCAATCAGAGCGTCTTTGAAGGAACTTCACCTGTGACTTGCAATGGGCTTGCTCCCCTCAAAGTTTAGTTGTAACCGTTTAAACGCTAACACTATTAAGCATGCTGCCAAAACAAAAACCCTCAGCCTGAGTCATTAAAATTTAATTATAAGGGGGCAGCTGAGCCCAGTTTGAGTTTTGAATCTGAAAAATCTTGTTTAAAAAAAAAAACTAATAAAAACAAAACTACCCAACCAAACCTATTCGCATCTGTCTACACAGGCCCAGTGAACTATATTTAAATAAAATTGCAGGTTTTGTCAGAGTTCAGTATGCTCCCAATCCTCGAGTTAAAACGTATTTTGATTATTACTCCTCTCCTAACGGTAAAATGGGCCATTGTTTCGTCTCGCTGTTGTTGGTGGTGAATTGTATAGCATGTGCCCTGTAGATCTGTGCCAGCAGGGTAATTCTGTTTTTCCGAACAAATAGTAAAATAAAGGAATTATATCCCTATACTGACAATTGAATAAAACAACGTTATTTAAGTTATTATTTTCCCCCCAAAACTTTGCCCAATGCTAAGGTGTCTTTCTGGTTAGAAAAAAGCCCTGCAAGGCCAGAATTTGGTCTTTGATGTTCTATTACGAACCACTTTAAAAAGACTCTGGGTAGTGATACTGTGCAGCGTAAGATGCTACCTTCCCAGAGAATGAAGACAGAAATATATTTTACATTTCTTGTCAGATTGAACTTTAAGACATCCTGACTGCTTTCTCTATAATTTAAACATCACAGCCAAAATGGCAACATGCTTTGTTCAGTTCCAGTTGTGTGGAGTTTCAGTGCTTCATTGATTCAGAGGAAGGCTGAGGCTGGCATGGGAGCCGGGCGACGGAATCACGCTCTCACTGCAGCATGTCAAGCCATTATATCTGGGACCAGAATGTCACCGTGGTCTCAATGGTTCGTCAGCTGAAGGATATGGTTAACAAATGTAAAACCAAACTTCAGAGGAGCTGGTTTTCTGTGCTAAGTGATCTGTATTCCCTCTGAATTTACTTTCCCCTAACCCCGTGAAATTAACAGTACTTTCTGACATTCGACCCCCTGACCTCACACATAATAAGAATTTAAAAAGCACCATGCATGAGTGTGTCTCTGTAATGCAAAACTGGAAAAAATGACCATGTCACAGTTTTATTATACAAAACCTTCTCAATCTCCATTGCATGCTTCATATATGAGTGCTCAGTTTAAAGTTATTACAAAAGAAAAACACAATTTTAAGAGTAATAATTCACTGTTCGTGACTTTTATAGACAATAAATTGTAGCAAATACATATAGCTACCAAAAAGCTTTGTCCTCCACTAATGCAGATATTTACCAAGATAAGTGTTTAAAATAGTCCGCTAGAAGACTGATAGTTCAAAGGAAGGGGCTTCCTGGGAGCCGGTTGCCAAGGGTGCAAGTGCAGGCACAATGTGTAGGTCTCAAGGTTTAAGAGGCAGAAGCAGGAAAGTGTTATGTGGAAATGATTTTGTGTTATCAAGCTCAGGGGATGACAGCATACAAGAGTAAGAACAAGGTGCTATGTGGCTTTTTCTTCACTGTGAAGTAAAGATTGGCAGCTGGAAGTAAGGCTTACAGACAGACCTGCACACAGGACCTCTTCACCCAGGACTCATAATCACTACTCAAAGGAAAACGCATTTACCAGGGAAAAGCGGCTGTAGCCATCAGGAGTGTGCTTAAAACACCACTTAAATATCACTTTGTACGCTATTACTTGCAAACTGTGGCTTCGTATTAAATTATACTTGCATAGGCTTTTGCTTAGGTGCTGATAATGCTTTTGAGGTTGCATTGGTGAAGAAGAATTTAGGCTGCTTTACAAGAGACGTGACCAGAATATTCCATGCGGCTGACAGTGACAGGGTGAAAAATTGCAGAACTGTACTTTCTTTCCCCATATAGATTGTAATTTTAATTGTCATTGTGGCCCTTCTGTTTTAATTATGGGACTTCTTTGATATATACCAGGACATCGTATTGAATGAAAATATGGTGCTATAATAGTCTCTTTATAATTAATGACCACATGTAGATCTTGGTGCATAAAAGGGAAGGAATAAATGAACAATTTATTTAACTAGGTTTTGGATTTCTTTCTGTCTTCCACTGAATATAAAATGATCGCAGGGTTTCTGGGGATGTTTGATGTAAGAACTGCACAGAATATCTAATAAAATTACTGTAGGCTAGATTACAAAACAGATTATGTTTTAAAATGTTGTGCCCGCAAATGGTAAAATTTATCTATTTACCAGATTACTTTTAGAACATCTTATCTTAAACAAAGGATCTTTTAAATTTATTTTCAAGTATGTTTTAAATGTATCTTCTTAAACAGATTTTACCTGTGATATAACTAATTTTTACAGGGAAAATGAGGGCTCAGGAAAGAGACTTTCAAAGCTTGATTCAGCAAACTGCAAAAAAAAAAATTTTCTCTCTGAACTTTTGCTTTCAAAATACAATAGAGCTGTGCTGTATTTTTTCTCTGAGGAAGAATGCATTTTTCTCAGTTACTTACTACTAAACAGAAGCTGTTTTTCTACAAATCAAAAACATGTAATCTATTCATAGGTAATTTGAATCCCCTGAAAACTGTGAAGAGGAAACAGAAAGAGGAAGAAACAGCAAAGGTTTCATATTGTTCTCAAACTATCACGTAACAAGCTTTCCTTATAGAACGCTGAGACATAAATATGCTGGGCTCATATACATTTCAAGAGAGCCAGACCTCTATGGATTTCTGGAAAGCAGACCTATTTGTCCAGGGTCTGTCACTGTAAAACAGGAAAATGCCCCCTGACAAGCTTCTGCTAATTTTATTGTGGCACCGAGTCCTCTGCATACATCCTCCCCAGTATGACTGTAGTTCAATTGCAGAGCACGATGAAATTGGATCGGCAGAGACAGGGACTACCCTGGGGTCAGCTGTGACCATGCCACTTCCATGTGATGTCTAGTTGGGGTGATGGTGTGTAAATAAACGTAGAGAATTGCAAATCTTGTCATGGCCACGCAGAACAGCTCAAGCATTTAAAGATGGTTGCCCGCAAACCTGACTGGAAGGTGGCTGCTCTGTGTGGTGGCTGAGAAAATACTCGATTCCTTGCCCGAGTCTTCTTGACATATCTGAAAAGTACTGACCCAGCATTATGTTGCTGAAGGGATTAATCACTAAATTGTTTTTCATCGTAGTGGAAAGTAAAGAAACAAACTAATCATGTTTGAATATTGTGCTTTTAAAGCTATGGTGCTGATACCAAAGACACTTTTTATTTATATTATCCTACTTTGATTTATTTGATTTTTTTAAATGAGGTGAAGATCTTAATGTCCTACTGTTTATTGAATTTAGCACATTAAAGTTCTATGAGTTCTTGTCATTATTATGAACTTTCCTAATGTTAGAAAATAAAATATTATAGAATTCACATTTTCTGCTTATGAATCTAATTTTATTTAAATACTACTTACAGTACTCATTAAAATATACTTAGGTTTTCCTACCTTCAACCAATAAGATGTATTTTTTACCAGTTTTGCATTTACACATATCTGTTTTTCTGTTACTTTTCCCACATGACAATTACCTTTCATTACAAATTTATAAAATCATTTACATTTTAGCAGTTTAAATGTTTCTGCTGACATTTTGTAACTATTACCCTCTTCTAGAATGGCATATGTTCAGGCAGTTAATAAAAAATTAAATGGAATAGCACTAGGCAAGGTGAAGCTTTGTATCAGAGTGTTCTCCACATTTCTGAAAATACCATCTTTGTGTTGCAAACTGTGAAGTGAGGTTAGGGCTGTGCCAATATGTATATTTGTCACAACTGTCACAGAGACCGCGAACTAGCCAATCACGCAGCCCTTAATTAGACAGTTATATTTTGCTTTTTAGAAATTGCCCTCATGTAAAATGGTGTCTAAGATTCAAGAAAGGTGCTGAGAGCTAAGAGGGCAAAGAATGCCAGCAGAAAAGCACTTTAATTTTTTTTGAAGAAGATTTATTAACGGCTGCATGATTTCTTAAATATGGAAATAAAATATGTGATATAAAAGAAATTGAATAATTTTAGCAGGAAGGAAAGCATTGTAGGGATTATTGAAATAGCAATAGACTGAGTTAAACATTACCGTGATGTAGTATGTTTTCATGTGGATTTTGAAATTATAAATTAAAAAATCCACAAAATGAGCATTCAGATATTGAAGAGATCATAGATGCTTTAAAAATCTTTATATAGGTTCACAATTGTGACATTGGCTCCATTTGAAAATTCCACTTAAATTATTTATTACTGAAGATAAATTATATATTTTTGTCAAAGACTATTTATGCTTTGGTATTTTTTTAATTCTAGAAACGTCTATATAGTATAATTCTACATTTTTTAAGAAAATGAATTCAGGGCTCTTCATCCTCGAAGTAAAATGTATTAAACACCTTGCCATATTTTAATACATGATTTTAACTTTTAAAATATATTTATATGCAATTATAAAGTTTCATTTAGAATGAAGCAGACAAAAATATATCAGTAAAATTATGTCTGTGCAGTTATTTTATCTTTATATGTATTTTCCTTGTCTGTGAATATGTACACTAATATGCCTTTTTATGGCTATCTTCTACATTTACATTTTTAAATTGGAAATTGAAATTACATTTATTTTTTAAGTAATGAGTCACCAACACACTTGGTAATGTTTGCCAGCAATATTGCCTTTGGATAAAAATATGATGAATTTTATAATCTTGCATACAAGTAAAGGAGGATTAGCATTATTTTAAAAACATTGTAAAACTTATTATAACCTTTTTTTAAAAAATACAATTCCTGAGATCTTAAGGTTTTTAAGCTAATTCCAACCCACAGTAGAAACATTTTGGATTCCTGGAACCTGAGGACAAGAAGTCCTAAAAATCCCAATAAATGAAAGCTCTACATCATCACAAAGAGCCCTTTTGAAGAAATTAATCATAAACTCTAATTTGGATGGAAGAAATTTGGCTTTTTTGTTTGTTTGTTTTTAACAGTGAAAATTTCATGTATTTTATGAGCAAAAAAAAAATCTAATTTGGGGTAACTTTCACGGTTCATCCCATTTAAATCTTTATTCAATAGGCATATCATAGAAGTTTTAACAGTCATAGCAGATTAACCTTGCCTGTGCTTGTGGAGGCTAGTCATCTGATGAATTTACATGCAGCTGGATGAAAATGCTATTTGGAGAGAGATTGAGAGTTTATTTGATTAAATCCCTTTCTCCACTACCTTGACCTCTTTCTTGTGAAATAATCAGAACTGTTTAGCAAGAATATTCAGGCATTAATAATGAATTGCTTTTGAGCTGGTTTCTTCTGCATGCAACAAACCCATTGGTATCTCCGTTTTTTGCTTTTTTCTTTACTAGTGCTTAGTTTAATGAACACTCATTAGAAATAGGAAGAAACAGATCTTTGAGGAGTTTTCTTTTATAATCTGTAGGCCATTTTGCTACTTGTAGTGCTAATTGCTGTGGTTTCACATTTCTCTTCTCCCAGACTGTTTCCCCATAATCTGTATAAAGATGGGGTGTGTTAGGCAGGGCCAAATGCTTCAATGTGATTGGATGGCAGTTACATGGTGTATCCTCACCAACTGTAAGGATGGTTTGGGGAGTTCACAGAATCCTATGATCTTAAATAGTGCCATTGTTTGTGATTCCATTGTTTGTGTATTTCTATACTTTTTCCCCATAGAGCCTTAGTTTCTAACAATTTGTTACTCAATTTACTCGGTTCAGTTATTTTTTTGAGCAATTATTAGAATGCTTCATAGAATTTTTGATTCTTAGGAGACTTTAGAGATCATCTGCTGAAAGCCATTTTTTAGAGAAAAAAATTATCTGCATGGAGATTAAATTAATCCCCCATCTTGTACAGCTAGTTTGGGTTAACTCCAAATTCACTTTGGGCTAGGAACAAGGAGTGCAAGGTGTGCCTGTTGTCCTCATCCATTAAAATACAGTTGAAAGACAAGATATGCATATGTAAAATAGTGATTAGTAATTAATACTAGTTACAGATGAATGAAATAGGAACTTCTTACTCTGAAAATTAAGAGGCAGAATTTACCTCCTCCACATCTCCCTGGAGTGTTACTGGATGAATCCCAGGCTTTATTTGGCAAAAAACATTGGTTAGGGTTTGGAAGCTAAAATAACTTTCAAGTGTAAGTTTGGAAAGAGGTAATGAGAGCACGTAGAAATCTTTAAAAGTACAGTGCTATCACTTCTGGCATATTCAGTGCTCTTGATAGTTGAATTTTTCAGCAGGTGGCAGATTTGCTGTATACATACCCTACTGTACTGTCATCCATTATAAAGCTACAATATCTTGTCTTCATACTAAATTAAGCTTCATTATAATTTGTTTCTTAATAACATGCACTTCACTGTAATATGTAAAATGCTTGGCTTTCATGAACAACTCTATGGAAAAGCTGTACAGTATCTCATTTGCATTTAGCAATTATATTACACTACAATATACTAAGCTGCAGAAAATCTAATCTAACACCATAATTTAAAATAATAATTTCCAGTGCTTTACAAGTAGGATACAAGTCGGATTACAGTAACACATTGTACTACTTCTCTGTTGAGTAAAACAGAATTGGTTCATTTTTTTTTTACCTCAAAAGTATTCAAGTCATATGTAATTCTTTAATAATGAGAACAGCATTATATTGAGATGGAAAGACAGTTTAGATAGTAGTTTATAGGTGGGGAAAATTTGTCTTTCTTGATCATAAATTAGTCATTTTTTTGGATCTAATCATATCATTAATATGCTAAGTTTAGGGGAGAAATTTTATGAGACTCAAAAGACCTGATAGCAATCCTGTTGTAAAGACTATAAATCCGATTTTCAAAATGTTTATATTGAAATAATACTTAATTCAAAAATTCACATTCAAAAATAACACAAAACAAAATAAGTTTGTATAGTGACATCTAAATATATCCATCTCAAATTTTTGTTATATTTTTGGCGTTTAGAATCCTATCAAGCTCACATAATGTTGCAAAATTGATGCTTCAGTTGACCATATGGATTCAACAGTAAGGTTTTTTAGCATTGATACCCAGATATTTGAAGATTTCTGAAAAATGTAAAATCCACTTAATAAATATTTGAGCACCTATGCTATGCAGGTCATTCTAGAGGACATGTTGAAAAACACAATCTTCTCGCCACCAAGTATTTTGTGATGTATATTGGGAGTGAAATGTGTACATATTAATTATAATATAAGAATAAAGTCAGTGGCATAAAAGAATGAAAACCACAGCACTTTAGGAAAGAAGTTATGTTTAATAGAGGATCAGAAAATGCTTCATGGAGAAATTTCTATTTTAGACGAGGCTGAAGTTCAATTCAATTAAACCCAGGAGGCATTTATTATCATCAACCATGATATGATCTCTGCTCTGAAGGAGCTTATAATCTACATGCAATAAGGACACATTGGAAGGGACTACCAGTTCCATCTGAGCAATTAGGAAAAGCCTCGTGAAAGAAGTCACATTTGACCAAGTTCTTTAATTAAATAAGAGATATATGGGAGGAGGAGGAGACATTCTGGGATGAATGAAAAGCATAAGAAAAGAATTAAGTATTAGGATGTGAAAAGGTGTGCATCTTCTGGAAAGAGACTTGCCAGGGTGGCTGACTCATGGGAAGGTGGAGACTGTGAGAGCTGGGGAACAAGAATGGAAACCAAGCTTGAGCATATTGTATATCTGCCCAGCAGAGTGACATCTGTTCAAATTTCTTTTCTTTTTTTTGACCTTTTTTCTTTCCTTCTCTATTTTTTCTTTTTCTTTCAGAAAGACAGCCCTGGCAGTTCTGCAAGACCTCAATTAGAGTGGAAGGGAAGAGAGAAACTGAGAAATTTCTCTTCTTGTTGAGGCAGTCAACTGCTGGAGATGGGCTGAGAGCAATCTTAACTTCTGAAATAATATTATGTCCCCAACAATGTGTTTAAGAATTTCCAGTGCATGGAGCCGGCCCAATGGCGTAGTGGTTGTGTCCATGTGCTCCAATTTGGCAGCCCTGGGTTCGTGGGTTTGGATCCCTGGCACAGACCTCGTACATCTCATTAAGCCATGCTGGGGTGGTGTCCCACATAAAATAGAGGAAGATTAGCACAGATGTTAGCTCTGGGTCAATCTTCCTCACCAAAAAAAAAAAAAAAAAATCCAGTGCATTCCTTCCTTATTTGGTGTCCATTTAATAAGACAATAACATGAAGTAGAGATCATAAGTGAGAAACTGAGAAAATAATCCTTGTAGCCAAGAAAATCAACACATTTTCATTCCCAAATTATCCAAATTAATTGTAGGGTAAGTTAAGTTTCTAGGTTATTCTCAGCCTCCTCTCTGCTTTAGTCCATAAACAAACCTTTACCGAATAGAAAATAAGTAGATTCTTTTTCTAAGAGCTATCTTACTCTTTTGCTTTATCTATGTAATAGTAAACAAACAAGACGACAAGTATCAAATGCTATCAGTTTTCTGTATGTCAATAACGGGAAACTAAACAAGTGAAATTAGTTTTAGCCAAATTTGTGTTCTTAAAAAAACTGGGGCTGGTTCCGTGGCCGAGTGGTTAAGTTCGCACACTCCACTGCGGTGGCCCAGGGTTTGGATCCTGGCCGCGGACATAGCACTGCTCGTCAGGCCACGTTGAGGCGGCGTCCCACATCCCACAACTAGAAGGACATGAAACTAAGATATACAACTATGTACAGGGCGGGTTTGGGGAGATAAAGCAGAAAAAAAAAATCTTTAAAAACAAAACAAACAAAAAACTATGTTTATTTTTAGATTAGATTTTTTCTTTTGCAAATAAGCTTTTCTTTACTTAGATTCTAAAATCAATAAAAATATGCCAAAATTTTAAAATATTTAAAAGAATATCTACTCTAGATACACTTTATGTTTATACCTGACACAAATATTTCTAATTTAAACTGATGTCTTTTTTTACTAAGAAAATCTATGAAGGATGTTTTAATCATAGAAGTGGATAAAGCAGTGACTCTAGAACAATCATATTGGGAGATACCATGGTTTATCTGCTTATTGTTTCGTATTACTCAATTCTGTGTGAAAAATGTTTGTATCCTTTCTTCAGAAAGTCCTCAAGAGTACAATGCTGGAGGATGTATCCCCAAGAACTAGAGTAAAAGAAAAAATGAGAGAAATAAAACAAAAATGTATATATTACCAACAATATCGATTTCCTATTTCTAAATAGGTAATGCCAAGTCAGCTTTGAATTTAAGACTAAGTTCTAATGAAGGCTAAAATTGTAGAAATACTTGCATCAGCAACAAAGTAGGTGACCTGACTGATGGTGGGCTAAACCAAGTTCTCTAATGCTCAAAATATTTAGATGTTTAGAAGAATGTTTTATCTATATTGTATACAAGTAGAATGAGGTTGGCATGACATTTCAGTACATTGCTTTACCTAAAAACTGGACTCTGGCTATATCCTAGAAATTTAATTGACTATTTTTCTAAAAAGCCTAAAATGGAATTAAAAAAAAAACTCCATTGTCTTAACCAATCAACCTTTCCAGTATCATACAACCTGGTTGATCAGCATAGTCTTCATATCATCTAACCCAAATCACTCCAGCTATAATTGAAAGTTCAAATTCAGTTCCATGTATTTTGCTTTGTGATAAAGGTATGCAACATAGTAGGTAACCCTCCTAAAGAGAGAAGTTTGAGGCTTTGAATCAACACCAAATGCAAGGGCCATATTCTGAAACTGAGTTTGCCGCAAGAAAGATGTCATATAAGTAAGCATAGAAGTTAATTACTTCAGAGTCCCCTCCTCATTTTTCCTAGAAAATCTTCATTGTGCAGAGCCAAGCATAATGTCAGGCTTCTGGTGATCAGTATATCCTCTAAGTCTAGTACGGCAAACTTTCATTGGAACATGAAGGACTGCATCCTTAGTCTGTGGTTTCTTCTCATATCCGTTAAGTCTCGGTGTCTCCTGGCGGTTTTAGATTTCATTCCTTGGCTCCCTCATGATAATTCTTGAAGTTTCTGTCTCAGATTTTCTGTGCTTCCCTCAGGACAATAACCTTACTCCACAATGAAAGGAAGTGGAATCTTGGTCATAGGTTGGTCATGGGACCTGGTCAAGGAAGAAGGAGTAGGGGAAAACGAGGAATCCGAGACAATTCTGAGTGATTGGGAGGGTGGTGGTGCTATTAACAGAATTAGGAAATCAGGAAGAGAGCATGTTTGAATAAAGTGGTAAATAATAAAGCAAGATTCTATTTTACTTTAAAACTTATGGCTGGGTGATTGCTAACCTTCATGAGGATAGTTTTGGCACAGTCATTGGAAGAAATCTACATCTGAGGAGAGTGAAAATGGGCAGATGGTGAAATATGCAGCAAAGATGCTAGAGGACAATTATAAATGTTTGGTGATAAAGAGAAAACCAAAGATAAGGTTACCGTCTTGAGAAGGAAAGGGGAAGACATTTCCTAGGGCAGGGAACTCATGCTTGGGTTTGAAGGCTCTAAGGATGCGAAGGGCGGGCAAGTTCAAATGAAGGAAGCATCATTTTCTTTGGTAAAGAAAGAGACTGAGGTGCTCAAGTGCAGGGGGTGCTCACACAAGATAAACTCCAGCCTCTCAGGAAGTAATAACCAAGGTAATTTGAACAAAGCAAGGCTGCTATTCTTTTGACCAAGGTGGAGATTATTTCACAGAGTTACAATTGGGAAAAATAATGAAAACAGAAAAAAAATGTAAAAAGAATCTTATGAAGTAGTGAGAGCCTGGCTGTGGTTTAATAGATTTATTTTACATTTATACTTCCAAAACACTCTAACTACTAGAGAGGGGTTGCGATTTCTAGTTGGTTCCTACATTTCTGGATGTTTATCCTTATGATAAAATTTTAAACACTGTGTCAGGATTAATGTTTCTAAAGCTATCTCGTGCCATCTTTGTAAAATTTTTTCTTATGATAATCTGAAACCTTCCTATTTGTAACTCTGGTGCTAGTCTATCAGAAAAAAATAATCCCTTCTTTAGGCGTCCTTGTCAAAAGCTGTAACATCCTTCTTTATTTTTGAGACTCCAGAGTAAACATTTTCTTTTGTTAAATGATTTCTAGTATTATTGAATTTATTTCCTCATCAATGAGGGAAAAATATACATTATTTTCCCTCAGAGAACTGAAGAATTATTTAGAAATAATTCTTAGCTTAAGCAATAATACGAATTATTCAAAATAAAGACCTATTGAGTAACTTACTTTCTGTTTTGTACATATTCATATGAAAATTATTTTGTTTTGATGGAACTCTATTCCATCAATTCAGATGAATCCATACTAGCAGGTCTGAAGATAGAGTGTATGAGGATAATATGGAGTCAAGGAATCAGGAAGAAAATTTATAAAAGACCTTGAGAAAAATATTCAAATATTTTTATCATCTGGAATTTTTATTTTTGAAATTGTGATGACATAGATTGCATATTCATCTCCTATGAGTAAATTTCTCCCTGTGGTGAGGTTGGAGTGCTTTAGAATGTAAGTGGGCATTCATTCTCATTGCATTTTTCTGGGAGATGAAAAAAACATTGGAATGCTTTATCAGCATTTTCCCAGAGTTGTAGAGTAAGTTCACACTGTGACCATTTCCTCTACTGTATGTGCTTATATTAATTAAAAGGAAAATATTCTTCGTTAAGTTATACTCTTCACACCATGTCTGGAAATGGTTAATTTACTTAAACAATATATTCCTCTTCTTCATATATTGCTTTCTTTATTGACCACCAGTTAGCGCCTTAGTTATTGATATACCTGATAAATTGTAGGAACATTCAAATATCTTATAGGCCTGCTTTTCTTTGAGATTTAATGTAACTCAGAAAATAACCCTCAGAGAATGTAAATAAGAGTATGCATATAAAAATTCTTTGTATAATATTAGCTTTGAAATCATTGCAACTGGCTTAGAAATGTCGGTAAAACTACAAAGCTATCTACTGTTTGAGTCAATAAAATAGTTTATATACAGTATTCAGTCCATTTTCTACATTAAAGTTAGTCTAAATATTAATGAAAATTGCAACAGAGAGAATTGCATTAGTTTCTGACAAGATTATAGACTGCAAAAGGAAATTTACAATCACTTGTCATATTCTAGGCCGATTCAGAATTCACATACCCTCTGTCTTGTCAAGGGTTTTACCTTAGGCCATATATACCCTTCCCACCTGCCACATTTGCAGTAGGAATCTTCAGAACAGATTTATTAATCCTTCAAAAGCTTTCACCCTGGTATAGTCTACACTGATAATCTAAAATGTTCAGAGCACTTTGAAAAAACTTAACCATTACTAGAGTGAATCTCCCCTCTTTTCTTTCCCCTTCCCATGTAGGGGATTGGGGAATGAATGGAGAACTCAATCTTTTATGCTTTTCCCTTAAAAAAAAATCAAACTAGTGTTCCCAGAAACTTTAAATTCATTCTAGAAAATAATATTAGTGTTGTGATTTAGTTTCAGAAATACAAACCTTATCTGAATTTTTCTCTTCTTTAGGGTACTAGGAATTTAATGCATATTAAAATGTCTATGATTAATTTTAAATAATGTATTATAGCAATTCCAATCATTCGTTTGATTTATATTCTCTTACATTTTCTTTTTTTCCGTATATTTTTTCTCCACTTTTATTATCAATGATCTTTTTGACTATATCCCACCCCAAATTAAGATTCTTCACTTCCACATAGCAGTTGCAATTTTAGTTTTCCTTATATTTCTGAGATGTGTTAGTGAAAATGTAATTAATTCTTCCAAATGTGTATTGATATTGCTTAAAATGAACTCAGATACTGTGTGCTAAGAATTACTGTAAATTCTTTGTATATATAATTGCTTTAATTCTCAGAACCTCATGCAATATTATCTTTATTCCACTTTTATGGTTGGGAATTATGGCACAGAGAGCATAAGTGACTTGCTCAAGATCAAATGCTGGTTGATGAAAAAGATACAAATTTTAAGTCACAAAGCTCCCACTTTCCACACTCTTGACCATGAACATTACTGAGCTTCCATAAGGTTGGAGTTTCTGGGCCCAGAACCAAAACCGTATTCCCAAATCAGACCAACTATTCTGTCTTTTTGTAAAATTCATTCTTACACGCAGAGGTTAGAGAATACAAGATTTTGATAAGTCTGCTAGAGAAGGATCATCAACTTCGAAGTCACATAAAATGGGCTTGAAATCTTATTTTTATAATTAGCTCATTGTATGACTGATCTTGAATATTTTCCCCAGTTTCTCTGATCCCATCTCTTCATTATTATGAGGAGTAAAATAGATTACATATATGAAGTGACAGCACAAAACCTCCTTCACAGCAGAATTCCTCCCTTTTTCCTACAAGATAAAAATAATCTATTTTCTTTTTTCTCTGCCATTCCGTATAGGTGAAGCCTGAAGAAGTAAACGACTAGTGCCCTTGGGTGTAGGCTGAAAAAGAAATGTACACTTTATATACTGATTTGCAATATTCAAGCATTTCAGCATACCGTTTTTCTGTCTATGAATAAATTAGCCTGCACCACAATAATAGTACTCTCCCGTCTTTGCTCCACAGTGTTTTACTCAGTCTTTTGAGGAATGATCATCTTATTTTACCGATTTTACTAGAACCACAAATAAGAGAGGGAGAAACACTCCCCACCATTTCACAAACAACCACTGCTTGCCAAATCACATTTTGTGGAAGTTTGTTCTTCCTTTGTGAGGAACATAAGTAGCTAGATCAAGTTCCACGCGCTTTGTGAAATGCTTAAATAAACCCATTTAAAACTGGAGATTATGTCTATTGATAAAGCACTCTTGTGAATATTTCATTGAAAACTGGCTTACAATTTTTTTTTTCTTAACACATTTACCTTTTCAGATATATCATAAAGAGGATTGGCAGAGGCTAGCTCAGGGCTAATCTTCCTCAAAAAAAAAAAAAAAGAGACCTATGGAACTTTTGAGAATGGTGAAAAGGCCTATTGGGCACTGAGAGTATATTTCAAGTTTTAATAGATGTGATCAGTTTGAAGGAGTATGATAATCCGCTATTTATCTGGACTTTGCTTCTTGTGTCAATTTGAGGTACTAAGGCTATAGTACAATATGCTGAATGTTATTAACAATCAGCCTCAACGTAGGAAAGATACTTGCTATCTCGTTAATATAACAAAAGATCCAAGTGAAGCTGAATTTACTGACAGTAAAAATAGACAAATGGAAAGAATTAAGTGAAGTTAAAAGGTGAATGATTTTTATTTAACACTTTCTAAAGTATTTGTCAATAATGAGATGTGTCTGGAATGGTAATGTTGCTTTAGGAAGCGTTTGTATTTTGCCCAGAAGTTATTCAAGTATTTGTCTGAATTTTGGAAGCGTTTGAACTGTATGTTAAATTCAAGTTAGTTATGTGTTAATAACGTAAGTGATTATCAGCAAGAGATATTAGCAAGTCCCAGTAAAAGGGCAGATGTTACACATGCCTCGTAGTATTCTTGTTGTTTCTCTTTTTATCACTTAGACAAGTTTCAAAACAAGTCCCAAATCATCAAAATGCTTCAAACAACATATACAATTAGCAAGAGAAAACTGAGCATATGCAAATTAAAATAGACCTAGAGATTCTTCCCTTTTCTGGCAAATTTACATAGTAATTCAATACTTAAGGCTGACGCTAGGGTAGATTTTAAGAGTATAATGACATTATCAATTATATACTATAACCATGTTTGGATTTGCTTTGTATAAAACAAATTCCCAAAATAACTCCTCTGACATCTAAAGTTCACTACCATTTATGATATATGAAAATGAGTTGTTTTTAGCCAGTATCTTTCTCTCATATTTTATTTTACGTTTCATTCACCCAGTTTCGCTGTCTGGGTGATGATCATCTATGTAATATATGTTAGGAATTTTCACTTGAAGGACCATGTATCTTTAAATGTCTTCTTTTTATTCATCCTAGTTCTAACACATGTAATTTCCCCTTTAATTTGACATCATTTAACGGCACATTACACGTCAATGATGTGATCTGTGAATATTTACAATGTTCATGTCATTTTTATTTTCTAATCCAATTTAAGTAGCTCTGCTTTTTATGACATCATGAATTCTTCAGTCTTTTTGGTCTTTTTGGGACTAATTATTCCATTAGTTCCTTTGAACTAGCTCTGTGTTGTCAGTCATTTCTTCCCTTTTGATCATAAGACCTTTGCTGCCCCCCTTTGCATGTACAATCATTCTTAGGCCTATGCAACCAAGCTGAGAAGCTAGTGCTGTCCTCATCCTTGCAAACTGCTACTCACCATCGTTTCTGTCCCCAAGGCTCTTTGCAGGCAGATCTTCCTACTGTAAAACCATGCCTTCTAAAGTTCTTACCTACCAAAACCAAATTTGGACACATTAAAAAAATAAAACTTATAATAATAATAAATGTTGTATATAAAGTACTTTCACTTGCTAAGACAGAGATTTAAAGAAAACAGTAACTATGAAATAACCTGACAATAAGCAAACTAAATTTCACTTGTCTTAGTATTACGGGGCACATAGTCTAGTTTACTGTTTAATGCTGGTTTTGACATATTTGCAAAATAGCTTAGATTCAATTTTTGAAAAAAAGCCTAGTCTTTACTGGTACTTTCCATATCCATTTTCCTGCTAACTTATCTGATAGTTTATAGATGTGATTGATTTTAAAAAGCATAAAGGGAAAAGAAAATTTGGAGCGATTAAATCATGACTTTGTCTTCAACCCTCTTGTTTACTGGGAACTTTGAACGTTCCTTCTGAGATGCTAAGGAGCTGGCTGTTGCTGCCCTCTGTAGTGATGAAGAAGAGAGCACAGATCAGCTTTATTAAACGCGATAGAACTTGACTCTAAGAATTTTCTCCAGAACGCAAATGCAGCCTATTTGAGATTCACATATTCTCTGAAAATAAAAAGCCAGGAGGAGTATTCTTGCATTTGAAGTGTTCTCCCAAAGTCGTAGACACTGACGACATAATTAAACTGCCTTTTTAGGTATCATTTTTAAAAAATGCAATATGATTAATTTAGTCTGATAGGAAGTACCACCAAAAATATTTAGATATAAACTAAAATTGAAATAATCTATTTAAAAAGTAGATTTGGGATTTAGGATTTCAGATTAGACGGCAATGGCTAAGAATACTCCAGGATTTCTGCCTTTTATAAGCCAGACAATCTTAAATTAAGCCTTAAATTAATCTTAAATTAATTCTCATGAGGCTGATTTTCTTTATCTACCAAACGGGGATAATTGCTGTAAAGCTAAACTCTTACAAGGAGTGTAGTTTGTAGACTACCGTGTCCTGCCCAAATAGCAAGCATTTCTATTTCCTTATCTAGATTTAGTCTGATTTAACTAGGAAATAGTTAAAATCTGTGCTTCCCTTGTCATTCTATTCCTAAACATTGATCCCTCTGCCCCTTCTTCTGGGAATAGGGTCGGAGAGGATTAGTCCGAGTGATAGGCAGTTGTTGAACTCGGGAGGGACTTAATAGGACCTGGGGAGCGCATAGGGAGAAAGACAACAGGAACGTGCTCTCTTGAAAAGAAGGCTGGCAGAAGCCAGACAGGGCTTAGGGCCCTGGCTAAGTGGGCTAAGGCTCAGGGCAAGGAATTCTCAGCAGAAAAACTGAGACCCAAGCCCTACTATAAAAATAAGGCCATCTTTGCTGGGACTAGAGTCAGAGCAGAGTATGGTGGCCCTTTGAAAGCGCAGCTAATTTCAGACATCATCCGAAATAAGCACTCTTTTAAAATCCTCTTTTAGGGGCTGGCCCGGTGGAGCAGCAGTTAAATGTGCACCTTCCTCTCGGGTGGCCTGGGGTTCCCTGGTTCAGATCCCGGGTGTGGACATGGCACCGCTTGGCACGCCATGCTGTGGTAGGTGTCCCACATATAAAGTAGAGGAAGATGGGCACGGATGTTAGCTCAGGGCCAGTCTTCCTCAGCAAAAAGAGGAGGATTGGCAGCAGATGTTAGCTCACGGCTAATGTTCCTAAAAAAAAAAAAATCCTCTTTTATATTATAAGGTCAACAGATGTGAACTTGAGTAGCAGTTGTGCCATTTACTGGCTGGGTGGCCATGCCATAAACAGGTTCTTCAATTTCTTTGCACCTCAGTTTTCCTGTTCGTAAAATTGGGGATAATCATGAAATGATATTGGTGGAACTCTTGATCTAATGTCTATTATCAAAAATGGTAGATATTTAATAAAATTAATTGATTTAACTATGATCAAGATGAGAGCAGGAATTGGATAAGTCAACTTGTGGGTAATATCAATGACTATTTAAGAGGGGCCAACAGGGGCCTGAAACTCTTTTTGGAATTTCTGAAATTATACGACCCAGGTGATTGCCTGTTCATTATATTTCCACGATACAGAACTCCGGCACTCACTGTAGGAAGCTGACATGTGGTCAGGGCTCAGCTCTTATACAATAATTTCTATGAGTCAGTGGTTGTGTTTATGCTTACATTAGTTTATACTTCGATTTTTCAGAGACACTATTCTTGAGGTTTAACTTCTGCCTAAGTCTGACTGTGACTCCAGGATATTGTCTACAGTTCGTGGAGTTGGTTCATATGATTAAGTCCTCAATGTTAAGAACTAATTTACCTAAAGTATATGTGGTATAATTAATTTTGACTGTTTTTTTAAATTTTAGTGACATTGCCACTGGGAATTTTTATAGAGATCACATTTAACCCTTTCAATGTGTGTTGTGGGACTATTTGAAAAAAGAAATAAATGATTATCCAATGGACCATGTATCTTTTTACTTTCTTTTAGCTTAAAATGAAGTGGCCAATTCTATTAACTCAATTCAACATGGTCACCACTTAAGGGGTTGGATGAGGAAAGTTCCAGGTTTTGAGGGTTATTGATAACTGGCCTTCTTACGTTGTCTTGATTTTCTTTTGAGAACAATAGAAAATATTAAACATTTAAATATTTAAACTTTCATAAGTAGAAGTAAGAAGTGAAAATTTTTCTTAACACTGTTCAAAGTGAGCTTTGGAACTAATGAAAGTAAGCATATGGGCCCTGGAGCCAGAATATTTGGGTTTGAAGCCCAAGTTTGTTATTTCCTAGCTGTGTGACCTTAAGCAAATTCCGACACCTTTTTGTGTTTCAGTTTTCTCTACTTTAAAGGGGACTAATTACAGTAATCATAACACTTTGTTGTAAGGAGTAAACAAGTTAATACATGTGAAACATCCACCTATTTTTGTAGGTTTACACGAAACCAATACAACATAAATCCAAGGTTTAGAGTCAGTTATAGTGAAACAAAATGTTATGTAGGCTTCAAAAACAGTTGCCAATTAGATAAGATTTTCTTAGAATAATAATAATAAGGATATTTATTATGCAAAGTCTATAACATGGTTCTGTTATTTAGAAATCTCTGAAGTTTCCCAAGAAAAGATTGAGTCAGGCCATGGGCAACACACTTCATCTCTTTGAGTTCAGGATTGATCCTTGGCGAGCAGGTTGTTATTCAAACACGTCATTCAGTAGTCTGTTGGAAAGCAGCTCTGTTTTCTCGGTGCATTTGGAGAAATACTTGTTTTGAAGTCCTGTGCATGTTACATTATTGGTGACTGGACGCTGGTAAAAAGTTAAGGTTATTATTGGTCGTCAGCCTCTCTGGCGATGCCTCCTATTTTTTAGTGCCCTCTTTTGTAGTGTGCAATTTAATCAATGTTTTAACTGTGAGCCAAAAGTACATATTTTATGAATTCTCCTTAAAGGTTTACGATTTTTTCTTTTACTACTAATATACAAAATGACCATTTTATGTCTCTAATGATTGTGTCTCAATAGCCCAATACAATTACTATTAGAGAACTACACGGTCTGAAATGAGCTCTAATATAATTATTTCTATCCCTGGGTTGTGGATAATTCAATCTTCAGTGCTGATGTACTCAGTTAAACATGGTAGATTTACATACCTACAGATTTAGGTATGTATCTAAAGAGGCCAACTGGTATCAAGAAGAATAATCATTTCATTTTGCTATTTATCTAGCGAAAATCTGGGTTCTGAAAGCCTGATATGATTTTTCTCAGGTGCTCAATATTAATGAAGGAGAAGAAATTTAGATGAATTACTTAGGCTTATAGGT
Source organism: Equus quagga (assembly GCF_021613505.1). Lineage (NCBI taxonomy): Eukaryota > Metazoa > Chordata > Mammalia > Perissodactyla > Equidae > Equus > Equus quagga. Next base: position 97,357,641 of record NC_060270.1, on the reverse strand, counting down.
AATTGAAACAGTCTGCCAAAAGCAGAAATGGAACTTTGAAGTCCATATTTTAAAATTTATTTTTTTCCAAATGGATTTACTGAAAAAACTATTTCTCAAAAAATTCTCACAGACAATTAACATTTGTTCCCTACTGTACTGAAGTTTGGAGTATGTTATATACTCTTGGTAAGGGAAGTACAATCATAAATACTACATAAAGGGGTGAAAAAGAATAATGACGTGCTTTGACCTTGTTTAAAGAGTCATTCTGTAGTTCCAGTTTACGTAGCCTTCTACTCATATTTGTACTACTCTATAATTTCAAGAATTTAGAATCTTAAACTGGCTCTGCTGCTGAAGGAAAATTTTGGACTGACTGTTATGATTACACATTTGTTTAGCACTGAGGTTGCTAAACCCCAAGGGCTAAAGCAAACACAGAATGAATCAGGAAGACTATTACTTGAGCTTTTGCTACCAAAAAAAGCTTCTATTCAGTAAGTATAGCCCAAAGTACTTATAGATCCAACTAGTTTAGAATACTTTTTTCGCTCTCTGGTATGGTGCATGAAATGTCTATAATTAGAGATATTCCTCCGGGTTCAGACATTATCACAATTGTTACCTGGAAGGTTAAACTGTTACTGCGCATCGGCCTAGGAACACTTAAGATCTTGTCAAATATGTAGCTTAGAGAGTGCTCTGAAAGGAAAAAAAAATTAATAAATTGGAATGGGAAAACTCCAGTTCATGAATTCTTCCGGAAAGAGTAATTTTGGGTGGAACAAACAATGTAGGGTTTAGCTCCGATATAAAAGTTTATTACGATTCTAATTTTCTCACTCTTCAACCCAAGTATTCATTCTTTATGAAAATTAATGAAGGTATTCCTTAACATAAAATGAAAAATATATGAGTTCTTTGGACTTCGTGAGATTTCTTCATTCTCAGACCACCTTCATGATTTCAAGTTTATTCATCTTATTTTTCTGATGCTGTAATTTTTTGCCTAATCTTTGAAAGCTTTTGCATTTAGGAAACTGGCTGCTTTCATGAGTCTTGAATTAATGATTTGTGATCAGGGACAGAATGAACCATAAATATATTTTTAATTTTTTCCCAGACGTGATCGATGCATTCTAGCCTGCTTTTCCTTGTGATCGATGGTGTATTTAGGAAATGATGTGACCAAGAGAAATAAGTTCATTAAGAAATTAGGCTACTCATTGCCTTTTAATTTTAAATTCATTTTCCAAAAGGATACTTATCTTATGTATCAGTAGTACAACTATATAATTTTGTGACACTGGTTTTAATTAAGTTAAATTTAATTTAAATTAAGATTTACAAATATTTATTATATATCTTTTGGGCACTGGCTACATACTCGCTTATTACTAGGGTTGGTATATGGGTGAGATAACTCAGAGATAAATAAAATATGGCTTCTGGTCTTTAAAATACTATCAGTTTAAAGGAAGAGACAGTCTGTACACAAATAACAGTTGAGAGTAAACGAAATAAGGAGATGAGGCTATTGAGTAAGAAGATTAAGGCTACATTTCACATTGGAACCCTGGAACACTAATTTTAATGTAGACTTCCCAACCTTTTTCCAGGAAGTACTATGGAAATGTAGTAGAAGGGATGACTTTTAAAATAAACAAAAAAACATAAAAACATTTTTATTATAAAAATACACACTTTTTCCAAAAATAAAGCAAAATTAAGACAAGAACCCACACTGTAAACAATTGTAGATTCATTAATACTTGTCTTTCACGTAGACATATGTATTTTTTCTCTGAAAATGAGACTTACTAAAAAACTGTTTTGTAATCTATATTTTAAGTTAATATATCATGGGCTGCTTTCTATGGCAACAAATTATCTTGTATAACTCTTGTACATTCATCATTTGTTTATTCATCCAATAAAAAAAATACTTACTGGGAACTCACTATATTCTAGGCACAGTCAGTATCCAAGGATACACGGTAGACATCAAAGATATGTGTTGTTGATGGTACCGAATCACAGTAGAATTCGGTGTAAAAGAATGAGTTGAACAGAAAAAAGACAAGGGAAAAATAGACCTTTTTATCTCTTTTCTGTTTAGTCATTGTTGAGGATCTTAACCAAATATTTGAGTAACAGATATGTTCAGTGAACAGCAAGACCAAGGTGCTGAGAATACTTAAATTTGTTCTGCCTACAAAACAGAAGATGATGTCTATTTATTATAGGAGTAGATGATGTTATAAACAAGCACAGTAACAACTTTAAAGGTAGAATAGGAAATTATACAGATATAGGTTCAAGTCCTGGCTCCATCACTTAAAAGCTGTGTGACCTTGGGCAATTCAATTACTGAGAATTGACTGAAGACATGGCACTGATGACTGGCCTTGCCCTAGAAGTTCAAGAGACTCCAGGGTAGATAAAGAAAATTCGCTTTTCTATCTCCATGCGATTCTGATCATCTGAAACAGGAAAGCATAAATGAAATGCTGGTGGAACTTACAGGGGACTACTACACTATTTCTTACTAAAGTTATGTTTTCAATCTACAATAATTATCATTTTTATACTCATCTGTCTGTCATCCATCCATCCATCCATCTCTCCATCCAACTGCCTATCTATCATCTATCTATCTATCTAATTTATCCATCTAATCAGCATTAAGATCCTTTTCATAGATAAAGGGATGCAGATTTTGAATACATTGCAGAAAGAATGAGACAGAGAGAGAGGAAGGAAATTATTCTTTTCATAAACATAAGAAACTGCTTACATTAAAAGATATGTGAGTAGATATATGCCTATATACGTTTATGTGTGTACCTAATCCCAATTCTTCCAAATATTCTCCTGTAGTTTTGTTCACTTTCTTGTAACTTTTTCTCTACCTAACCAAATACTAATGTGCCAGAAAGCTCCTTAAGTGGAAGAGGGTATTATTCCCCAATTGTGTGGGATTGGTCCATAAACACAAAAACTAAAGGGAAAGAGAGAGCTCTCTACTTAAAATTAGTGTTCAAAACAGAGAGTAATTAGGTTTAGAAGAAAACTCAGTTAAGGTTGTTATGTGACTACACTATTAGAATTAAGAGGTAACTGAGATTTCCCAAGTGATAACAGATAATTTGCCATTTAGCCTGTAATGAGGTTTGAAAAAAAGATGCTCAACAAGATATCAGCAGTAACTAGAAAGGCATTTCTTAGAAGGTCCACCCAGTGTGCATTTATTCCTTTATCCTTATAAAAGAGACAAATTGTCTAAGGCAATGTACTCTTAGTAGTCATCATTAGTGCCCCCAAAAAGATTTCTATTGACCCTAACCATCTCTACTGACTATTTCCTCCCTCCTGGCTTTTCCTAGTTTTCTGCGAAGCTGTTCTGTCATAAGCCATCTGGGTCAGATGTGGTGAGATAGTACAGAGAAATAGAAATCATAACCTTCAGTGTTGTGGTAATTACATTTTTACTTGAAATATCCGGAGAAATATGATGCAATCTTTAAATGCATATGCAAATCATGTGCAAATTATATGCTAATACATGTGTGGCCCGCCTAACTATTACATATAACTGAATGCAGCCCTTGGGAAAATCTTATTGGAGATCATTGGTCTAATGAAAATTGCTGCTGCACGCTAATTATAGTGACATGTGTGCTGCTGTATTGCCCCTTAGTGGTGAGGGGGATGACAGAGGTTAGTTGAAGTTACATGACTGACAGAATTATGTCTGTGATCATAGAAGTAAATAGCAAAATATCTCTATTCTCTAAAATCCAATTTTTATGACTTTACATCTAAATTAAAATGCAATATTGGATAATTGGATAATACTATTGGATAATACTAACAATCTGTTCAAGGGAAGAGGAGTCTAGGAGACAAAAGACGCAAATTACCACTTGACTGAGTCAGTTTAATCTTGCCTTTCTATAGTGTTTTCACAAATTTTTCATTTCTTCCCAGTTTACTAACTCAATGGAAATATGCAGATTGTAGAAACATACTCTATACATCTAGAGAAGCAATTATTCATTTACATTCCAAAAGTATGCCAAGCACTAAATAATTTTGTAATTCCTTCGGAACAAGCAAATCCAAGCTCTCCTATGTTTTCGGGCTGTATGACCATGGGCCATTCTCAACATCCTTGAGCCTGCAGTTACTTAACTATGAAAATATGATAATAGTACACACCTCCTTGTGTAGTTCAAGGCTCACATGAAATACTATTTTGCAGATGCTGGGATATGGAAAATAAATCCGTATGAACCTATGATTATATTTGAAATGTGTCATTATTGAGTATTTATTTTTATATTTAAATATCTTCTCTAGTCTAGACTAATTTTTAATTTATGAAATTTACATTTCCTAATTAGAGAGATGCTCAATATTTGAGCGATGACTCATTCTTATTTAAGCTACAAACTAAGGGAAAACCAAAAAAGAATTAGTTTCAATTGTGACGTAGAATATTAAACAGAAGTATAATGTGACTGTATTTAGGAGTTCTAATACCACTATTTGAGACTTATGACTAAGAGATGAAGAGATTGAACTGTGGGGGAAGAGTGAAAGAATTGCTTTAATTATTCATTAACCTAATTAGCTTAATTAATTTAAGCAGTTTCCCTGCTTGAAAGAAGTACTTTCCTGAACTTGTTCAAAAATCACATCTACCTTCATTAAAGCCAAAATAGACATAAAATGTGTAGTGGTTAGCTTATGATAAAGTTCAGGTTGCCAATCTTGTTGGTCAGGAAATAGCTCCTGGAAAAGATCCCTTGATTTTTAAGATTTATTGATTCTTGCCAGGCCACTTCTTATGTTTGCTAAAAGATATTGTTCTGCTATTTCCAGAACTATTCCAAACTGGAGCTTTCAGCATGTTCAGGAGCTTCTTGGAGCTTTGGCTAAAACCAAGGATATTAAGATTAGTTGGAGGAAAAAATCCACTGGATTTCTAACTGTAGAATATGCAATTATTTTTGAGTTTTAAAAAGGGAACAATTTAGGTATTGTTGCATTAAATAACCATGCATTTCAATAACTACATATGTCTGCCTTACACTGGCCATAAATTTTGGTAGCTGAATGTCACTTTGTCTGTGATTATTTAGAAATGTAGTGGATAAAGGAATACAAGAGATATTCAGCTGATTATACATATTATAAAATAAATATTTTAGAAATAATCCTATGTTGGGTTTAAATCCATAGAAAGGGCTCTCTTATGTATAGAGTATATTTACTATTAGCAGTTAATGCTTTCAAGGTTATCTTCAGCACTGAGCAGTTTTCCTACCATAGAGGCAGAATTAAGAACAGTGCTTACTAAGTGCTTTTCTATTATGAGGATAATGACAGCAAATACAACTGTTTGTCATTACCCTTTTAGTGAATTTGTTCTATTTGACATTTTAAAAATTAAATATAGCATTGTATCACAATGAACACCAAGTTGTGCCTTAGATCTAATGTCACATTTTCCCCCACACAGATGACTTAATTACTAAAGATGAAGTCATTGACTTATTTGTTTGGAAGCAAATTGATTTATCTTTTTATCTCAATAAACTCCTTACCTCCTGTGTTAAGCAGAAGGAGGAAGTATGTTCTGAAATAAAATTGAAGGTTTAAATATGTTTGATCACAGTTTTCTCCTAGTATAAAATGTGTGAAATCAACAGATTCAACACTTTTAGCTTCAGGAGATGCTTGGCTCTCTGAAAGGCATATAATTGAGTGTACCTGTGGTAGAGGCCTATGTCTAATCAGTCGACTGTGTAGCTGGGCAGAGTCAAGTGCCATTCATCCGCCTCCCCTGAGATTTGTGGAAACAAGAAGGAGGAGCAGGCATAAGACAAAGATATATAACCATGTTGACCACTGAAGTTCACGGTTAACAACTTAATTATCTAAGTTTAGCTACCACTCAAAAACAAACCTGTGCAATTTACACACATTTTATAATTTACAATAGAAATAGCGTGATGCTAAGAACAGTGTTGTTAAAATTAGAATCTACATTAAGCGTGTTTAGTTTAATTTTTCTAATTATATTTCTAATAGCTTAAATATCTGCACTGATAAAACAGTTAACCACCTGCATTTAAATGCCACCTGATGCGTTTATTTTGGAACAGTAACAGATTGGTATAATTTGAGCTCAAGTTCCTCTGAAAATTCTTCTATTAATGGGTCCTAAATTAATCTTTGTGCCTGATCTGTAAATGATGCTATAAGGCAACAATCATTGTGAGAATTGCCATTACATGGTAATATCCTGGTTTTTTTTTTTTCCAGTTCAAACTTGGATCAGCAGATAGTTAAATTAAAAATAGAAATTTGCACTGGCATTTCCATTTTCCTATGGAGCTTCAATGTTGGAATAGTGCCTGGTTTAAAAAAAATCAATTCAGTGAAATGTTTGCATAGCACTATGCTACGAAGGTTGGGTGAATATGCACTGCCCCTACTGTACCAAGTCAGCAAACATATGTAGAAGGCCCCTGTTTCCACATAGTTTCTGTATGTTCCATATATTTTGGGGTGATGATATAACGTAACTTAAAGTAATTTATTGCCCAAGCAGTACAAAGTCTACCCTTTGAAAATCTGATGAATGATATAGATCCTCTCCTCCTCTCTCAAAAAAGAAAGAAAATGTGCAAAGAAAGCATCAGCATTTTATCCAGACAGTCAAATGAAAGTACTCTATTTCCCTTTGATTAGAAATGAAACTGGTCCTAGCAAAGCTCAGAGAAGGGAAAAGATTAAACAGGTCATCTTGTCCATCCTTTGACACGCAATTATATTTAAAAAATGTTAAGACTTAAGAAACTGAAAGTAAAGACTTCCAGAGCTCTGATTCTAATGATACCATCTCTCTCTGAACCAGTGCATGGTCCATGCTGAATATGCTGTTATTCAAAGACAAATGCAATAATGCGGCCATAGGGAATAATGTGATAGTCCCACAGAAGATCCCATGCCAACTAGAAGCACGGTTTCAATTAACAATGGTGATAATAATACTGATGATTGTTATTGTAATATCTATTATCATCTTTTTAGGTGGATATAATATAGGAGAGAGTTGAGCCGGGAATCATGAATTTAGGTGTTGGTGCTGGCTCTAACACACACCGGGTGTGTGACCTTGATTAAGTCATTTTACTAGTACATTCTACAGTTTGTGCATCTGTAAAATGTGGAGGTTAAACTTGATGATGTTTAAACATAAAATTTCTGTATCAGAAACAATGTTGTGAAGGGGCCAAAATATGAGATATGGAGTCTACAAGACCTGGGCTAGTATTTAGACTCTATCACTTATTGTCTATGTGATTTGTTCAAGAACAACACCCCATCCTCACTTTTCTTTTGAGTACATTTGACATAATTAAACTGAAGAAAGAGAGCTGAAATCATGAGTAAAAGCTAATAGTCCTTGGCTCCTAGTAGGTTCTTAAATATTTGTACATTTGGTTTCATTTCCTTGACTATGAATGTGGCAGAAGGGACAGAAACTGTGTTGATAGCCAGTTATGATGTGATGAGAAAAATAGTATAGGTTTGTAGTAGTTACTCCTTGCAGGATTGTCGCAGCAGCCTTTGTCCCACATGTAGCAGAGCAAGTGGACCCTGCCCTTCTGAAACTGATATGTTCAAGTTGGAGGCCTGTCCCACGTGTCAGACATACTTGTGAGTTTATGGAGAAACTGCAGGTGGCTAAAGCAATGGCTCTACACTGGGATAATCATAAATATCTTTGCTGTTCTGTCTACAGTCATGCTCTCAAAAAGGACTGCACAACAAGGTTGCCAATCGCCGATTGTTAAGCACCCTCGTTGTAGCATTCTGTGGAATTATAAAGAGGAACAAACACTATACCTTAATTCATAATCTGCCAGCAAATGTAAAATGGCTGAAGGTTCAATTTTCCTAGATAGTTTGAGTTCTTTCCTCTCTTAGGAAGAGAGAATTGAGCTCGCTATGACTTCTGAAATATGGCATTATGGGAAACCATGTTTTGGATTGACGTTGGAGCTAGAAATGGCATTCATGACTCTTGTTCGGACAGGAATGACTATTGGAGAGGAAGTCAACCCTGAATGACACTGAGGCACAGGATAATGAAGCATGAATTGACAGGTGATGGGATAGGTTTGAAACATTTGAAGAGCCTGTATAATAAAATGAGTGAAATAGGTTGACTCGATCAAGGGACATTATGGGAAATTATGTCGTTACTGTACTATTTGTTTCTGTGATAAATGAAGAACTCTATTTTCTTGACTCAGGTTTAAGATCTTTCCTATTTATAATTTGTTCCAAATCTACTTTGGAAAAAAGAAGAGATTCATTTGTAAAGTATTATTGTATTTGTCTCCTGGTCCAAATTGTGTATGTCATTTTGCACTACCCAAGATGAATATTGTGGTAATGATGGTCTCATTTTCTTTCCCTGGTAGGAAAAGAAAAACAGTTCCAGGTAATGGTCGGTTCTGAGACCACCAGAAGTAGCTAGTACATGTCAAAAATACATTTGCAAAAATTACTTAAAAATGTCTTCAGTGGTAAATGGATAGGGTAAAAAAGAGTGTGCCGATTTGGATTCAGGTTCTTCTTGACATTAAGCAGAAATGATGCTTCTTCACTCTTTCCAATATTTTCAGTTCCTACCAATGGCATGTTCTTGTTCAGGACTTGTCAATGGAGTAATGTATGTGCCTTGTCCCATGTAAGGGTTACTGACTCTTCTGAGAAGAGGAGTTATTTATAATTTCCTTGAAGTCTTGCTATCACTGAGTGAGTGAAGAACAGCAGTAGTGAGGCAGAGACATCTCAGAGGGGCTGAACTGCTGACAAGGAACTACCTGAGTGGATCAGGGATAAGGGCTGCCCTGCCAATCACGCTCCTATCCCAGCAGGGAATAAGGTCAGAGGACCATGGGGCATGTCAGGAATCAGCTAATAGGTCTACCTGTTGAGGTTTCAAGATCAACTGGTAACAACAACTTGTTTGCAAGTAGTTTGTCTACATAAGAAGTGATCTATTCACTCTATTTAATTGTATGAAAGTAAAACTGGTCATTCAAATCCAATTGATACTTTAACATATTTTTAAAGTACTATAAAGATGAATGTTTCTGCCATTGCGGAAAGCTCAATAAATAAAGAAATTCATTGAAAATGTTGAGTTCACTACGTCCCCCTAATTTGTACTTCATTCCTTGTTCATTGCTCTCAGATGATAAAATCTGAATCTTCATTGACTCCTCCCTCTGGAACCAGACATTCCCCAATTGGTTCACCCCATGTGGTCACTTCTGCTTCGCAAATATCTCCCAAACCTGGCTGCTTCTTTCTATTCCCACTCCTACTGTCTTAGCTGAGAGTCTTAGCGACTTTCTCCAGTCATAGCCTATTAATATGTCTTACTGCTGTGATTTCTTTCTGAAGGGCATCCTTCAATTTGCTTCTGATTTCCCGTCTAAAGAACCCTCCAGCCAGGACACAGCTCTCTTGGGTCCAGATCTGAGGGAGGAAGAGGGAAGCAAGGCCCAGAAAGAAATATGTTATCAGGGAGGAGTCAAGTTGGAACGAAGTAAGAGGGTGAATGCTCCCTCTGGGTCTTCCTGAACCACACCGTCTCTTGTAATCACAGCTAAAAAAGTGTGCAGCTACGTCAATTGCTTTTCAGAAATGCACATTTTTTAATTCATTGAGAGGAAAAATTTTCTAAGAAATTATTCTTTTTTAATGCAAAGATGGAGACTTTGGGATCAGAAATAGGGCTTAAAGCTTGTCCACTTAACATACTTAACTACGTATAGAACCTCGGTTTCTGATCCGTGTTTTACTGACCTCTCCAGCCTCATTTAATACTACTCTCCAGTTACACTGAATGTGTTGCTGTTTCTGGATCAAGTCATGGTTCTCTCTTCCGTCCAGCCTTCACATATGTTGTTTCCTCTGTTTGGAACCTTCTTCCATAATCCAACTTTAACCAGCCCTTTACCCCCAGCACACACACACACACACGCACACACATATACCCAATTTCTCACCATCCTTTAGCCTTAGCTTAAACGGCACCTCCCACAGAAAACCTAAAGATTAATCGAAATTAAATCCTCCACCCATTGACTCCCGTGTGATCCTATACTTCTTCCCTCATAAGGCATCTTATTGAATGTATTTATGTCTTCCCAACAAGACAATCAGCTCTGAGAATAAAGCGCTTGTCACTCTTGCTCACCACTTTGTCCTTAGTACCTAACCAAGCCCCTGAGCATAAAAAAGGCCCTTAGTAAATATTTGTGGAATGACACCCCCAAATATGATTTGTTGTTTATCAGAGTCACATATTCAAAAATCTCATCAGTTACGCGGCATAACAACAGAGTCTGGCACACAATAGCCACTCATAAACATCTGTTCAAAGAATGATTAAGCAAACGAGTGAATAAATGAATGAGTAAAGTTGTGAGCAGAATAGAAAAGTCCCTCTGTCTAAAATATTTCTTCATAAAACTTTAAATCCTGACAACAATATGGTTCACTTAACAGCTATTAATTCCCCATCAAGCTGCCAGGCCCTGGGAGAAGGAAATATAAATGACAGGAAGCGAAGCAGGCTTCAGTTTGAGGACAGGTCCTTGGAACCCTGCAACAAAAACAGTGAAGACCCCAGAAACCAAAAAATGGAGGAGAAAGGAGGGAGAGAGAGACTACAACTACATGCCTCTGTTCATTATTTCGCTCCCAGTTGTGGCAAGTGAGGGGTTCTTTTCCTTCACGACCCAGGGAAACGTTGTTTGAAGGTTTCTGTAGCAAGGACCGCAAAAACAAAGGAGACATATGCACGTTCAAGAAAATGAAATCAGCGTTTAATTACTAAATATTCTACCTCTAAAATTAAAGAAAAAAAGCTTAAATAATTCAGTTTGATTTGGGCTCATTAGTCTGATTTCCTAGTATTTAGCCTTAATTATGTGATACATAAGCCCTAATTATGTGGTACATATACAGTGCGTTCTCTAAAGTTAAAGATCAGAACGGATACTGACTTAAATGATAAAATATGTTAAATTATTAATGATAATTAATCTTACAAAATAGGCATAATTAGTTTAAGCACTTTAGATATTATTCTTAATAGCATTACAAATAATATGACACAGTTTGATCATTTGAAAAATAGTCTATTGGGAAGAAAGGCTACACAAGCAATGCTTTTTACTCAAGAGGGCCAGCGGATTGCTTGGTGCTGTCAAAATATATCTAGCTGTCCTTGTTGAAAAGGTGAGCTTGCCTTAACCCATTAAGTGCTGTGTCCTAAACAAAATGGGAATATCACTTTTAAAGAACATTTTTTTCATGGATGTAATCATCTTTAGTAATAACAGTACCTATGTCATTAAGAATTTTTTTAATACCCTTTTGTTCAATGTATTCTGGGTATTGTGTCAAGAATTGTCCAACATGGTTCAGTTTGTTTTCGTGTTTTGCTTTTTTATCTTCTACCGAGTCAATTTAAAATTTTATTTAATTTTGATGCCATGGACCAAAGCTTTCTGTTTTAACTTTTTTTCCTAGTGCTGAATAAATCTGTTATTGTCATTTAATATCTAACATGACTTTAAATTCCGGGAAATTTTACATGAATACAAAAAAAATAGTTTGCCTTTAAAGCAAAAGTTTTAAATGAGTGTTCCTTTATTGAATGGGACCGTGCATGGAATCAGATAACCGTTTCTCTCTCCTAACTCGGGTTTAGTGATAAAGAGTAAGATGATAAACTACAGCTCAGAAGTCACACTACTTGCTCTCTAGATTTTACTACAGTGTTTCCAGCCCAGCTTAAAAATATCCTTGCTGAGTACTACTGAGGAAAGCTTATATAATCCAACTGCAGAGCCTTTTCTCAGAACATAGCTCAAGAGAATGATCAGAAACATGATTTCATCAAATAAAACTGTGACTTGATTAGATTAGCCCATTATATATGAGTCAGTCTTGGACTTTGACATCATAAAATACTACAATACTTAAAAGTAGGTAGAGAATGCTAAGGAGCATCTGTCTCTAAAGACGTATAGGAAAAGTTTCTAATACTGTGGCTTTGTTCTAATAACATGCTTCCACAATGTTCAAATTAAACTTCAGTCTTCCCAGATACCATATTCACCATATAACGTATTTTTCAAAGCTATCATCTTCAATGTTTTGAGCAGATATCTTCCCATTATTAAGACTTCCTAGTTAGATGTAAGGTAGTGTTGATCTGACACTAACTCAAATTTGGCTCGACTGAATAAACACTTGCTAAGGGCAGACATAAAGCCTGAATTCTGAGTAGGAAGGATGGCTCAAGTGGGGACAATCAAGGAAAGGAAATCTCAACACTGTCATAATATTTTATTGAGAAGATTCCAAGTGTTAAAGGCGTGATTTCCACACTTTCTTAAATTTTAAATCAATAATAGCAAACTTTCTTCAAATGAGATCTTGCATAGAATCTCAGTATGTAAAACAGGTAAAACTGATATTTTAGAAATCAATGAGAACAATAAGGGCATTTCACTGAAAAAAGAAATGTAAAATTCGTTATTATGGATAACAATACCACTCAATCCCAGCATTCAATTGATTCTCTGTTTTGGATTAGTTGCACCCTTTCAAGAAAATCCACCCAGATAATTTGCTATAGAATGTAGCAGATTTTATTCATTTTTAGACAGATGGCCTTGCATCTTAGATTGCTCTTCAACTGATTGTGATGGTGTCAACAAAAGAAACTTTCATTTGAGGTGTGCAGAGAAGGAATTGTTGGAATTATTGGTTCCTGTGGTTTTGTTTCATTACATTTTATTGTTATCTATATGCTTGTATGTTGTGAGTGATTTTATACAAAACATACTTATGAAACTCCTTATTGCATATTTCATATTGCTTAGTATATATATTACATCATACACTGTGCACTTTATGAGATCTCTCATGAGAAATTTCTGTTTGAATTTAGTTCCAAAAAGTATGGTGGTTTTGAGCCTAAAAAAAAAATCTTATGAACATTATGAATGGTGTAACTGCCAAGTCTTACTTTTTTATTTTGGCTGCAAAAAGCCTTACAACCATCAATTATGGCTCAGTGCTAGGTATGTGTGTGTCTTTATACCACAAACTTTTAGCTTCATTGCCAGTCTTTTTCCTTGCTAAAGTTTCCTTTGTGTATTTCCCCCAAATTTTAAAGTATGCTATTGTCGTATAATTTCATATCATCTTAAATATTATCTGAAAAAATTAAAGATCAGGGAAACATAAATAATAGATAATTTAAAACAATCTTTGTTTCTCCCACTGACTTTCTCACTCTTGAAGAACAGGACTATGTCTCATTCATTTTTGTATCTTCAGAACTAGGAGAATGTCTGCCATTTAGAGAGTTGTTGAATTAATGAAAATACTAATATTTCTATATCTCCATAAGATTCCAATAAGTGCCTATTAATTATTAATAAAAATATGTGATAAAGGCTTTTAATGATGTAGTTCCTTTTTTACTCTGTAAACTTTTTGCCATCTCACTAATTTGCACCTAAGCATACCCTATGTTATTTAATATTTATACTACCGCATGAAATGATCATTGCATTGTTCTTTGTCCTGGAATGTTTTCCCCCATCTTGTTAGTTTCAATGCTCACTTCCTCTCTGAAGGCTTTTCTAACTCTGCCAGAAGTGTTAATCACTCTCCTCTTGAATTTATAATATAACTACCCTCAAAACTTTATATAATTTCCTAGCAAATGGTATCTTAATTTTCCATTAATATAACTGTTCATCCTGAAAATCTGTTATTTCCTTGAGGAGGTCAACTTTGTGTCTGACATATCATGAATGTTCAACAATTTTTACTAAATGTATGCTGTTAATCAAATTTAAAAACAACAATTGACTATTAGGCCAGTAGTTTTCATTTAGTAGCTTGAATTGTAAAAATAGTTCGTATGGGGGGACAGCCCGGTGGCACAGTGGTTAAGTTTGTGTGCTCCACGTCAGTGGCCCAGGGTTCTCCAGTCTGGATCCCAGGCATGGGCCTACACACCACTCATCAAGCCATGCTGTGGTGCATCCCACAAACAAAACAGAGGAAGACTGGCACAGATGTTTGCTCAGCAGCAATCTTCCTCAAACAAAAAGAGGAGGATTGACAATGGATGTTAGCTCAGGGCCAATCTTTCTCACCAAGAAGAAAAATAGTCCATATGATTGGTGTTATTTTCACCAACGTTGACTAATTTTCAGTTTTATTTTTACTATTAGAGATGATTTTTAAAATGTCTTTGTCGTTCTATCCCTAAATTTAGAGATAACTGGTGAGATTGGAGTCTTTTATGTTTCTCAAACTAGTAGGAATGTTAATAAACATTTTCAGAGAGTGAAAGCTTTGTCAACATAAAACTAAATATACACATACATATATATTTAAGTAAATAATTAAACAGGAGGCAATAAGCTAAACTGTCTAGTATTTGTAATTGTGCAGGTAGAGCCGAATTCTACTTTCTGCTGGTGTCGTACAATGCACAGAATTGGAATGTTTGGTGACTCTGTGTTTGTTACTTCTGTTTAAGTTTGTATATGGCTATGGAGATAGGTTGGCACAGCCTCAAATTTTAGGAAATGTGGTATTTGAAGTTAGCCTCATAAAACTGAAGAAGACTTTGTGTGCATTTTAGCACCGAATGACTGTCTTCGGTTGAGTAAGTTGCAAAAGGGATAAATACTTGGAGCGTCAGTTTTGTAAGTTTCATACAATTGTAACATTTAGTTTTGATGAATTAGGCCAATACCAATGCTTTGAAACAGGAGGCTCATTTTTCTATTTATTTTTAATCATCCAATCATTCATTTGACATATCCTTATTGATCTCTAAATATTTTTCTTGCCTGGTTGCCTGGAATTAAATTGATGAAAGTTTCAAAATCAAAATCATCAAAGGAAACTCCTAGGTTTCATCTTCTTTTTTTGCCTCTGGAAAAGCTACAAAACGACCATAATTACATAATTAGATAGTGTTAAAGTTATAACAATATATAGTTTTCAAATTGGAATACTCATAAGAGATATTTGCACCTAATGAGAAAATTTGTGACAAACAAACATTAAAACTGATTAACTGCATATCAGCTTCATATTTGTAATCATATTTCAACAGTGTGTTGTTATGATACATGATAATAATCTTAATATGATAATATACTCATGGAAAGTAATGATAATAATTTGATACCAGGTTGCTGCCTGGTTTGTCCAGTTTAATAACTATAACATCAAAATGCTAATGTAAAATACTCACTTTTCCTAGGTATTTTCATTTTGGCTCTCTCCTCCTCAATCCTTTAACTTGCTTATTAAACAGTTAATAACATAAGAAAGTCAAGATGTATGAAGAAAACATTTAAAGTCAATTCTTAATTCTGTTTTCCCTAATTTCACTTAAGTACCAGATACATATGCAGTTACTATATTATTAAGAGAGAATGTGTAAATACTTTCAATATTTGAATACTTCTTCTTGCCTAATTTTAGTCTTTTAATGACTCATTTAATGAATTTCAATGCCATTCTTATTTTGGAGTCTTTAGGAAACTAATACATAGGTTTTTCCTGTATTTTTTGCATTACTCATTCTTTCAGCAACACTTTTATAGTTCATAATTCAAAGAAGGAGAGAGGGAGAAGAAGAAAAAGAAGAGAAGAGGAGAGGAGAAAAGAGAAGAGAAGAAGAGAGGAGAAGAGAGAAGAGAGACAAGGGAAAGAGAGACTCACTATCCAGATCCAGGGCTTAGGAGAAAATCTAGCTCCAGTTAGGTGAGTTGACAGAAGGTTGAAGCTGTCCCAGAAAGATGGAAGAAGCCTGTGGGTTAGAACTCTGTAGAAAAGACAGAGCAAAAGCATCAATCTCTCATGGGCTACGTCTGAACTAACTCAAAATGTTCAGGAAAACTTAGTGCTCCTTTATAACTTGCCAAGTCTCGGTTAGTCCTTAATCAGCTTCCACTCTGCTGAGCGGGATACACCAACACATCTATTACACCCCGCATTGAGTGATGAATGTCTTGGGAATCCTAAGCACTACATTCCATCAGAGTAGAAAGGAAGAAAATCTACTACCTGATTGTAATAATCAGGTAAGTCTTCAGCGGAAAATGGGGCATTTCAGGTGGACCTGACAGACTTGTTGCAAGGAAGGACAGGACAGTATGTTTGTTTTGTTTTTTTTTTAAAGATTTTATTTTTTCCTTTTTCTCCCCAAAGCCCCCCAGTACATAGTTGTATATTCTTAGTTGTGGGTCCTTCCAGTTGTGGCATGTGGGACGCTGCCTCAGCGTGGTTTGATGAGCAGTGCCATGTCCGTGAACCAACGAAACACTGGGCCACCTGCAGTGAGCGTGTGAACTTAACCACTCAGCCACAGAGCCAGCCCCCAGGACAGCATGTTTTTTCTCCATGTCTTGAATACTCCATGTCAAGAGAGCAGAATGCATGGTTCAAAGAGATGTCATAGGTAAGTAAGTAGGGCTGGCTGACGAAGTTTGAAACATATAATAAGGAATTTGAAAGTTAGAAAATAATACTCATTTTACAGAAGGAATTTTTACTTTTAACATGATTGCAATTTAATAATTTAAATTTAGTGGAATATTTTAGGTGATCTAGAGTGAAGAGGGAGAGGTTAAAATAAGCATAGTACATAGGTTGAGACCCTGATATATAGAAGGAAAAGTGGGGATCAAGTGAAATAAAAAGAGTCATAAAATGTTCTTGAAGATGATTAACTATTGACTTAATTTTTATTTATTTACCAGACTCAATAAAGTGTTTATTTTTTTAGACACTGTTTTAAGCCCTTATAAATATTAATTTATCTAATTTATACAACTTATTCCTAAATATTTGGATAGAATGAGAAACAATTTTTAAATAACCATATATTTATGTGGTCAGAAGAGTTAATACAATGAAAGTCTAATGGAAATATAATTTAAACAGTTTTTGCCACTGGGTGACCTATAGTTTGTGTTTAATGAGATAATCTATATAAAAGAATTTAATAAATAGCAAAGCCTTGAACAAATGTATAAAGTATTATTATTTGCTCAAAATTGACCACAAAGTTTAAAACAAAATCATATTTGAATAAGGTTGGAGTCAGGCAGTAGCTTATCAGAATTACAAGAGAACTGGTCAATATATTGCACTTGAATCTTGGCAACAGTGGAAAAAATGTTTGCATGATAACAGAGCTATATGGCCATTATTTGGAAACTGCTATGTGACTATTTTCCATGTACTTCTTAGCATTTTTTTGAGATGGAAAATCCATGGAATGCTCAATTTCCTTTTTGCATTAAGAAGGCTTTCATAAGAAATTCATTGTGTCAGAATGATAATTTTGCGTAGTTTAATAGTTCCCATGAATCACGAAACTACTTTCAACCCACACATCATTTGACCCTTGCCAGCTTTTACACACAATCTAAAAAGACAGAATTTGGATAAAATAAAGAAGTGCCAACCATGGAAAATTATTCCAGATTAAAGACAAAGATGAAGGAATTATTTTGATTGCTATATAAATGTGCTTTATGACATGCAAAGCAAAACAAAGCCCCACATTCGGGTACATTGAACGGAAGTGAGAGAGTTAAGTCAGAAAATGAAACTGTGGATCCCACTATGGAATGAATCAGCTTAATTTTATTATTATTTTTTAAATGATAACCACGTCAACTTTTGCTTCAGCTACTGTGTAAGTCAGTTTTCAATTTCATTTAGTTATATAGTTGAGAAAAAATATGGTCTGGGCTTTTTGGAGAAAAATCTGCTATCTCCTTTGAAAATTTCATCCACTCTCATGATTTCACTTGGTATTTGTAGGCTTCATAGTATCAAATATTTATCTATAGGCCTGGTCATTCCCAGATTTCTAGATTCATACATTTCAAAATCTGCTCTAATTCTCCCGGTGAATGTCCCTTGTATACCTCTAACTTAACATGGTCAGAACTGAATTGATAATCTCCACTGTGTACTCAGGTCCACACATACCAACTCCAAAATTTCCTCCTCTTTTTCTTGTTTGTCAGAGAGGGAAGCCTGAACCTTAAGAACTTTCCTTGACTCTAACTCACCCCAAATCTCTAATGAAAATGTGTTGATTTTCCTAAGTATCTTGAATATACTTCTTTCCTTCCTGCCTCACTGTCATCCGTGTACCCACTGTCTCTCTCTGGGCTGTTAAAATAACTGCTGAATTGATCACCCTGACACCATTCTCTTCCTTATCCAATCAGTTTTTCAGACTATTATCAAAGTGATGATGCTACTATGCAAATCTCTCTGTACAACACTTAAAATTTTTCAGTTGTTTCCTAATGCCTAAATTATAAATCTGAACTCATCTTTTGCTGCTCTATCACACAATGTTTATCTCCCAGCTTTAACAAACTCTCTGAAATGTCTTTGATAGAGGGAGTTGATAGGACCAGGAAGATTTATCCAAAGTGGCGGGTGGGGTGAGGTGATCTGAGGAGCGAAGTGAAAATGTAGGAAGAGAGGCAAGCATGTGTGCATTCATTCTTTCATTCATTAGCACGTATTTAGTAAGTATTTAGCAGGTACTAGGTGCTGTGCCCACAAAGACCGAGAAGGCAGAGTCTTCGCCCTTAAGTTGTTTTTGGTTTCCCATAAGAGACATTTATCCTGCCATTCAAAGCTAGAAATCTATTGTTGAATAGGTTAGGAGGTGGCACCTGAGCAGAATCCTGAAAGACAATGAGGTGTTATTCAAGAAAAGAAAGGAAGAAAGGGTTTTTAATCAGAAGTAGTTTGCCAAGGGTACAGAGACTAACATGATCATATCACATTCTAAAAACAACGAAAGCTTTAGGTTAGACAGTCGAGAGTGGTGTGTGTCAATACTGACAAGATATGCAGAGGCTGAATCATAAAGGTCTTTGATGGTCATTGTCAAATTATTGAACTTTGTCATTCAGGTAAGCAGTGGAAAGCTCTCAGCACGTATTTGCTTTTTTGAGGTTGGGATGCACAGATGCAAAAAATAAAAATTATATATAAGGTATAAATTAGCAATACCATATTAATACCACATTTAAAGTGTGATAAACAGAGGTGACCTGATCAGCTCTGCATTTAAAAGATTCTTCTGATCTAGAGAACAGATAGAAAGGAAACAAATCATGCAGAAAGGAGATTGATTTAGAAGATATTGTTATAATCCAAACAAGACATGTAAAGAGGCTGAAGGAATAGAGAAAAGTGCACATATTTGGAGATATTTAAGAGGTACAATTGATAATATTTGGTGAGTATTTGAACAAGGAAGTTAAATGAAAGGGGAAATACAGACAAGACTAGAAGCACTAGAAAAATTAAAGAAAATCGAGTTCTTTGCAATGATGTAAAGCGAACTGTTCTCGGTAAATTGCAGAAATCAAGAATCAGAACAAACCATACATTTATATACTCTCATTAAATGTTTATTTGGGTAGATCAGATCATTTAAAGGGGCTTGGATGTAATAAAGCAATTATTCCAGTCATGATCTTACAAACAATGACAAAACCTAAAATGGAGATGTATCATTCAGTTTTCAGAAATTTCAAAGAAAACACGGTTTTTCTGGTTTGAGGCACAAGTAGTTATACAATAGGTAAGTTCTTTATTTTTCTGTAGATGACTGTGATATTCCTCTGAAGTTGGGAAGCTGTATGCTAAATTATGGATATTGGTTCTGAGTACCCTTAGGTTTTCAATAATCACCGTTACTCCTACATCTGTCTATTATCTATGGATGGAAGAGAGTCAATGAAGGCAAAACAATGACAAAAAGAAAGAACAGGAAGAGAAAAAAGCTATAAGTGGCATTCGAATCTACTGGGGCATTGCTAAAAATGCCGAGATTCATTTAAACCTTCAAACTAATTTAAAGAGGAGGTGTAGGGGAGGAAGACATTTCCTCTACCCACTCTGGGTCCTTCTGGCCGGACAATGAATTAAATTCACATGAGACAGAATAACAGGAGAAAATTAAGAAAAGCTTTATAACATATATACATGGGAGAGGCTCAGGAAAACTGAGCAACTTGTCAAAATGATGGAAGCTCTCACCTTCAATATCTTCAGCTAAAGACAAAGGAGGATGTTGGGGGTGGGGGAGTCAGTTATGGGAGATTACCAGAAAAGCACAGTAAACAAGAGTAGGGTTATTATGCAGATTTAAGTCCTTGCCTTCTGCATTGATAAGAGTTTCTAGAGATAAGGTCATCCCCCCTTCTTCCTGGTACAGAGAGGGAGACACCTTTACAGATGGAGATTTCCTTTACACTTATGTCTCTTACAGAGGGTAACTTCTGTTTCTCAAGTTTCTCTCATGTCTGCAGTTTTTAAAAGTAACCAGTCCAAAATAATCTTCACGCCAAAGAGACATATCTTGGTGTGCCCAATTCCAGTCCCCCACAGAGGCATGCATCATTCTCATCTCACATCCTGAATATTATTATAACTTTATGATTTAGCTTTAATGAAATAATTTCTAGTTCCCCTTTTCTAGTTCTGCATTTTTTAAACCTTAATTATTCTTCTATTTAGAATTTTAATCACTTAAATTTACAACTTGAGCATCTTTAGTTCAACCACAAGAGCATGGTATATTGGTATCTAAATTTTCTGTTCCATTATTCTTTTATCTTTTATTACTAATATATTTACTGTTAACTAGGGAGTTAAATATTCAACTCCTCTTTGCTCTATGTTGAAAACAAACTGGGCAAAAGTCAGAGTTGTAGTTATTTTAAAAAGAAGCTAAGATCCTTAATGAATTCTAGAAGCTGGGGAAGTTGATTTGTGAGAGACGTGGATATGCGTGAGAGACGTACAGTATTAATTTAATGAGGAAATTTGAATCATGCCTCAAGGCACAGGATGCCTGTGAACGAATCCTTACACAAAGACTTTTTTGTTGCCCCATGCTTGTGGCCTCTTAGTGAGGTTATTCTTTTGGCAAATGATCTATCTTAATATCACACAAGGAAGCTTTGTATGAACAGTGCATCATCAGAGTTCTCTTGTTCTGTAACAATGTAAGGATAGCATGTGTGCAATATCAAACACTACGATCCAGAATAAAAATAGTATTCCTTTGTTACATAAATGTAAGAACAATTGTGAAAAGCAACAACTTAAAAAGAACACTGGAATTATGGAAACTCAGTATCTTTGGAAGATTATCTTCAAACTATATGTTCATATCACCAATGAGAACATTAATAGTAGCTAATACATATTGGGTATTCCATATGTGTCAGTCATTGTACCCAGTAATTTTTATGGATAATCTCACCTATTCCTTACACCTACTGAAGAGATCTGTTTAATTATTATTTGCATTTACCAGACGAAAGAACTCAAGTCAAAATGATTTTGGGTGTGGTACTTACAGCCACTATCCAATATTTCCTTCCAATAATGATGCAAATTTTCATTCCTCAAGAAATGCTTAATGTTATGTGATAAAATGTTTTGTTTACTATTGCATTAAGTTAGATCTATGGCATTAATATGTGCATTGTAAGCTGAAGGAAATTTGGAAACTGTGTCTTCCTGTCTCTTACATTTTCAACGTTTCTAAGTTATATTTGAATATTGGATTATTATTTTAGGGTTCATGGATCCCTAGGAGGTATATGGATGTGCCTTAGGGGATCAATGACCCTCTAAATTTATATCTTAAACTTCGTGTACATGCAATTTGTTATATATTTCTGGAAAGTGAGAATATTGCTTTTTCAGATTTTTATGCTTTATGTGACCCCCAAAAAGTTTAAGAACAATTAGTCAGATGTTTTGTACTCTGAAAGAAAAAGAAATCTAAAAGTAACACTTTAACAAGCAAAAGGTAAAAATAAATATGATCTCTGAACTTTAATAGGAGGAATGGCAGTCATAGGTTTATAAAGGCTTAGATTAAACGTCACTAGGAAACAGTGATTTTTAAAATCATTCTGAAGAAGTTGGAGTGTTACATCTATGTGATTTTGACTCACGAAGCAGTATGAAGTCCAGTTACAATATTGTATTTCAGATTTATTTATGTCAAATATGAATGACTATTTCAAATTATCTTAATACGAATCTATCAAATCTGTTCTAAAATTTGGTATACAGTCATGCACCGCATAGTGACACTTCTGTCAACCACAGACCGCATACATGATGGTGGTCCCACATAAGTAGTATGTAGCCCAGATATGTAGTAGACCATACCACCTAGGTTTGTGTAAGTACAGTCGATGATGTTCACATAATGACAAAATTGCCTAATGATGCATTTCTCACAACATATTCTTGTTGTTAAGCGACGCATGCCTGTATAGTCATCTGGATTAACTGTTTTTATAACATCTAATCACCATTTTCATTTAAAAATAAACATTTCATTTTGTAAGTGTATGTTTAATTCTATGGGAGACTGTTAGACTGTATTCCAAAATGTTTGCATCATTTTACATTTTCAACATAAATATGTGAGTGTTTCGGTTACCCCACATCCTCATCAACACTTAATATTTTCAGTCTTTTTAATTTTAGCTCTTCTCATACATTTGTAGTGGAATCTCATTGTGGTTTTAATGTGAATTTCCCTGATTATTAATTATTAATAATTGATTTCTTGTATTCATCATTCATTTGTATAGAATCCTTTATGAAGCATCTGTTCATATCGTTTTACCACTTTAATTAGATTTCTTGTCTTCTTGTAACTGATCCCTAAATATTATTTTTATATTTTAGATATAAGCTCTTTGTCAGAGTATATGTTGTAAATATCTTTTTTTGGTCTGTGACTTCCCTTTTCATTTATTTAATAGGTGTAAGACCAGAAGATTTTAATTTTGATGATTCATAATTTATTGATATTTTTCTTTTATGGTTCTTACTTTTTAGCCTATCTGAGAAATCATTGCTTAATCCAAATTTGCAAAGATTTTCTACTCTTTTCTTCTAGAAAGTTTATACATATAACTTTAATGTTTAAGTCTATGTTCTATTTATGGTTAAATTTTATGTGTTGTGTGAGTTGAGTGTTAAGATTCATATGCGTATTCAATTATTCCAAGACTATTTGTTGAAAAGATTGTGTTTTCTTCATTGAATTGCCTTATGCTTTTGCAAAAGTGTCATAACTGTGGTTATTTTTCTATAATCTCTTCTGTTCCAATGGCAAATATGTCCACTATAACAATAACACACTTTTTTACTACAGCATTACAGTATAAATCTTTCAACATTGTTCTTAGTCAAAACCATTTTTGGCATTTTTAGGTTATTTGCGTTTCCATATAAATTTTGAAATCAGCTTAATAAATTCTACAAAAATGTCTTTTGGGATTTTAATAAGTATTGCATTGAATCTAGAGATCAATTCCGGGAAAACTGATATTTTAACAATATCAAGTCACCTAGTCCATGAACCTGGTATATTTCTCCATTTATTTAGATCTTTAATTTCTCTCAACCTGAAAATTGTTAAGAGCCATATAAAAGAGAGCTGTTTCTTTATTCTTCATTCAATTAAAGAGAGGCATTTCTAGTTCTTTCCTTTTCAATATTTATTGATCCTCAACTCCAAACTTGAAGGATCTCAAAGCACTCTATTTAAACTGCAAAAGATAAAGAAGTCTATGTTGGGGCAGGGAGAAATGGGCGTCTTCAAAATTATAAAACTATACTCTCAACTTCCACATCATGCTCCTCCCTACCAGCTCAGCAAGATAGAAGCTCTATTCCAGGTGAATGTAGCAAAGATGAGGCTCTCAGAGAGCTGTAGTTTCTCCCAGGAGTGCCAGACCACCAGCATTTCTAACCCCTCTCCCAGGCTTGATGTTGCCAAAGCTCTATTCTAGGCAAGAACAGCAGAGAGGTCCGGGGCTTCCTTTGTCCATCCAGCCCCACTTGAAAGGTAAAAGCTCTACTCCAGGTGTGACAGGCTGAGAATACTGAGCCCTCATTGTCATCACCACAGCTTGCTCATAGGACAATGAGTTTCACAGTGAAAAGGGTAAGCTACACCCCAGTGCCCCCCTGGTAGAGCAAAGCTGTCACTCTGAGAGAAGCAGGTTTCTGTCACCATACCAGCTCTGGAGCCACGAGGCAGAAGAACTGTCCAGGGGAAGAGGCAGGATGCAAGAAGAGACAGTTCCATGATTCTCCCTAGGGGAACTGGCATTGTTTGGAATAGAGTGTGAGGAAGTTCAAGCTTAAGGACACTGTGTCAAAAGCCACGGAGTTTTTGGTGGAAAGCAATTAAGAAAAGGCTGGAAGACTTACAAAAGCAATAAAGAAAACAGTAGACAAGTCAGAACTTTAACAGAGAAAGAGACAGGTGAGGAGTGCCTTCATGGGAATGAGCCACAAAAAAATGTTACAAGAATGTTCATAGGAGCATTATTCATACTAGACAAAAGATGGAAACAACCCAAGTGTCCAATAACTGATAAATGAATAAATAAGTGTGGTATATCCAGAGTTCCTTTGGATTGTTAGACCAAGATGGAAGAGTAGGAAGATCCTTAGCTCACTTCCTTTTATGGACACTGCAAAACTACAACTACATATAGAACAACCATCACTGAGGATTCTCTAAGGACTAGCAGAACAGATTTTACACAACAAAGGATATAAAGAAAAAGCCACATCAGATGGGTAGAAGGGATGGAGATGCGGTCTAGTCACGACCCACACCTCCAGTGCAGCAATCTACAAGAAGGAGAGATAACCCAACTACAGAGGTCCTCCCAGACAAGTGAGGGGCTCAGTTCTCACATCAGACTCCCTAACCAGGTTACTTGCACTGGAAAGACAAGCCCGCATAATGTCTGAGTCTGATAACCAGCGGGGCTTACGTTCCGGAGACTTAGAGGGCTATAGGAAACTGAGACTCTACTCTTAAAGGGCATGTGCACCAACTCACTCTCTCTGAGTCCCAGCTCAGAGGCAGTAGTTTGAGAAATACCTGGGTTATATGTGAAGGAGATTAATTGACTAATTTTAAAGCATGTGCTGGAGGGGTAGGTATCTGTTGGAAATTTCTCCAAGGATGAAAACACTGGCAGGGGCCATTATTTTTACTCTCTTTCTAACTAGTTGGTCTGGCCCTGGCAGTGCACCGTATCTCAAACTCTCCATCTACCTTGCTAGTGCTGCTTGCCCCACACCAGCATTACCCTGCAGACCTACCCTGACTGATACCCCTCCAAAGTGGCTCCTACTCCACCTACTTGATGGGCAGACCTTGTGGCACTAAAGCCCCTCCAAAGAGGCTCTCACCCGGGGAGGGCCAGCCCTGCACAGGAGCATGCCAGCAACAGTTGCAGCCTGAGCACAACAGGAGGGTGCACACAACCAACACAAGGGACACATTCTGAGCACGTGGCTCTGGTGACCAGGGGGAATTGTGTTACTGGAACCCATAGGACATCTTCTACATAAGACCACCCCTTCAAGGTCTGGAAACTAATGTTATTAAAATGTCCATACTACCCAAAGCAATCTACACATTCAGTGCAATCCCTATCAACATACCAATGGCATTTTTCACAGATCTAAAACAAATAATCTCAAAATTTGTAGGGAACCACAAAAGACCCCGAATAGCCAAAGCAATTATGAGAAAGAAGAACAAAGCTGAAAGTATCAGACTCCCTGATTTCAAAGTATACTACAAAGTTATAGTGATAAAAACAGTACGCTACTGACATAAACAACAGACACATAGACCAATGAAGCAGAATAGAGAGGCCAGAAATAAACTCATGCTTATATGGCCAATTAGTCTAGGACAAAGGAGGGCAAGAATATACAATGAGGAAAAGAGAGTTCCTTCAATAAATGGTGCTGGGAAAACTGAACAGATACATGCAAAAGAATAAAACTGGATAACTTTCTTACACCATACAAAAATAAACTCAAAAGGGATTAAAGACTCAAATGTAGGACCTGAAACCACAAAACTTCTCAGAGAAAATACAGGCAGTCAGCTCTTTGACATCAGTCTTAGTAACATTTTTTTAGATCTGGCTCCTCAGGCAGAGGCAACAAAAACAAAAATAAACAAATGAGACGACATCAAACTAAAAAGCTTTTGCCCAGCAAAGGAAACTATCAACAAAATGAAAAGACAACTTATTAAATGGGAGAAAATGTTTGCAAATGTTATATCCAATAAGGAGTTACTATCCAAAATATACAAAGAACTCATACAACTCAATATTGAAAAAATAAACAGTCTGATTATAAAAAAATGAGCAGAGGCCCTGAACAGACATTTTTCCAAAGAAGACATAAAGATGGCCAACAAACACATGAAAAGATGCTCAACATCATTAATTTTAGGGAAATGCAAATCAAAACCACAATGAGATAGCACCTCATGCCTGCAGAATGGCTATTATCAAAAAGACAACAAATAATAAGTATGGGCCAGGATGTGGAGAAAAGGGAACCCTCATACACTCTTGGTGGGAATGTAAACTGGTGCAGCCACTACGGAAAATAGTATGGAGGTTCTTCAAAAAATTAAAAATAGAACTACCCTATGATCCAGCAATTCCACTTCTGGCATTTATCCAAAGAAAACAAAAACACTAATTCAAAAAGATATATGTGCCCCAATGTTCATTGCAGCATTATTTACAACAGCCACAATATGGAACCAACCTAAGTGTCCTTCAATGGATGAGTGGATAAAGAAGATATGGTATATATACACAGTGAAATATTACTCAGCCATAAAAAAGAATGAAATCTTGCCATTTCTGACAACATGATGGGCCTAGAGGGTATTATGCTAAGTGAAATAATTGACAGAGAAAGAAAAATACTATATAATTCACTTATATGTGGAATCTAAAAATCAAAGCAAATAAACAAACAAAACAAAACAGAAACAAACTCAAAGATACAGAGAACAAACTGATGATCACCAGAAGGGAGGGGACTGGGGGGATAGGTGAAAGAGGTGAAGGGGACTAAGATGTACAAACTTCCAGTTATAAAACAAATAATTCATGGGGATTTAATGTACAGCATAGGGAATATAGTCAATAATATTGCAATGACTTTGTATGGTGACAGATGATTACTAGACCGACTGTGGTGATCATTTCATAATGTATATAAGTGTTGAATCACTGTGTTTTACCATGAAACTAATATAATATTGTATGTCAACTATACTTCTATAAATGAATAAATAAATGTGGTATATCCATACTATGCAATTTTATTTGACAATAAAGAGAATGAAGTAGTGATATATGTTACAACATGAATAAACCTTGAAAACTTTATGCTAAGTGAAAGAAGCCAATTACATAAGACCGCATATTATATAATTCCTTTTAGATAAAATATCCAAAATAAGCAAATCTATAGAGACTCAAAGTAAATTAGTGGTTCCTTTGGTTTGGAAAGGTTGGGGGTGAGCTTATGAGAAGTGACTACTAGTGGATGTGGGGTTTCTATCTTGGGCGATGAATATTGTTGACCTAAAGAAAGAGGTAAGCTCAAGTAAGCTCAAAAAGATGAATTTACCTGGGAATAGCAGAGGAGCTGCAAGTCAGGACATGCAAAGTATAACAAGCACAGGTGAGCTTGCTGAGAGTTTGGGGGTAGGTTGTGTTTATGGGCAGAGAATGTAAAGAGGGGAGAGCTCAGTTAGAGTCAGTTAAAATAAAAAACAAATGGAGACCTGCCTTGAAAACTTCTCAAGCAGGCAACATCAATCCAGTCACACAAACAAAGCTCAGTTCAGCCTACTGCGTGAGACCAGCATGAGCTGGGTCAATTGCTGTTCATGCCTCTGGCAAAGCTTCTCCAGGTTGACGTGAGACAACCTATGATCAACCTCCCATAATCCAAGGGAATTCCAACACTATCAGTTTTCTGTAAATCAGGCATTTACAGGAAACCTGTCTCCTAGTCGTTAAGCTTTGTCCTCCTGAGGCCGCCTGCATGAGATTCTCCATTTCATATCCTAGCTCTCTTTTAGATTGAAATTCTTTCTCAATATGATATAAAATTGCTTGTGGTGATTATTGTACAACTCTATGAATATACTGAAAATGACTGAATTGTGCACTTTAAAGGAATTATATTGCATACGAATTATATCTCAAAAAAGCTGCTTAAAAAGACACATGATAATAGAAAAAGAGATTTTAGAAGGAAAAACAAAGCAGCCCCCAAACTTTGCTTATATGTGTACGCTATGGACTGAATGTTTGTGTCCCACCTGCCCACCCCTCACCCCCCACCCCGCCCCAAATTCAAGTGCTGAAATCTAATGCCCAATGTTGAGAGGTGGGGCCTTTGGGATGTAATTAGATAATGAGGGTGGAGCCCCCATGAAAGGGATTAGAGCCCTTAGAAGAAGCCAAAGTGTTACGTTGTTCCTGAGGATACAAGCTCACCACATGAGGTTATAAGAAGTCAGCAGTCCACAGCCCTGAACCGGGCTCTCACCAGAACCCAACCATGCTGGCACTCTGATTTCAGACTTCAGGCCTCCAGAACTGAGAGAAATAAACTTCTGTTTTTGATAAGACACTCAGTCTATGGTATTTTATTCTGGGAGCCTGAGTTGACCGAGACAATGTGGCTTTTAAAGAAAATTCTCTCTTAAATCATGCCACTGATAAGCTAGATTAACTCTAGTAAAGCCAAGAAGGAACTGGTGATCCATTTACAAGAGGCTGTGGGTAGGTCACTAAGATTCATTGTCTAGATTAGCCCTTAAACTAAAGGAGAGGGAAGACCTACACACTCTGCCACGTCAACAGAGTACAAGGTCAAAGTTCTAGCTATTTTTTTTTTTAAAGATTTTATTTTTTCCTTTTTCTACCCAAAGCCCCCCGGTACATAGTTGTATATTCTTCGTTGTGGGTCCTTCTAGTTGTGGCCTGTGAGACGCTGCCTCAGCGTGGTCTGATGAGCAGTGCCATGTCCGCGCCCAGGATTCGAACCAACGAAACACTGGGCCGCCTGCAGCGGAGCGCGCGAACTTAACCACTCGGCCACGGGGCCAGCCCCAAAGTTCTAGCTATTTTTAAAAATCATATTTTGCCTTAAAATCTCAGAATGATGGCTTGTGTATTGTTGATGGTGGGAAAAGGAATAGATTATCAGTGGCCAAGTTAGTATTTAGAAAGCTTGTATATATTTTTCCATCACGTATGACTAAACTGTATTGAATAATGTTATTTTTCTGAAGAGACGTTTAATCGAAAGAAAAAAATTTAAATTAATAATATTCTTTCTATTTAATAGTCACCCCAAAGACTATCAAAATTTTCTCTCAATTGTCACTCATAAATTCTTTCAGGTTGAATCATCATCCTTCTGAAATTTTATTCAGAAAACATATAACAGACTTATAACTGTTGATCTGCCCTTCCTGCATTCTGCTTCATGCAGTGTTAGGATAAAGATATACCTTTTATTAAAACATTAATCTCATACTGTGCTTGTCTCACCCGCCCTCATTGGCTCTCTGTTGTCATAGAGCAGTGATTTACAAACTGAAATTCACCTAACACTGATTGTACCAGTGACCCATTTGGGTGTTTTAAAAATATTAGAGCTTACTTTTATTGTGCTTTTTAATCTTATTCTTTTAAGGATCTCTTTATATATGTCTTATAATATACCCATTATATTATTAACCCAGCAGTACCTGTGTATAATTTATAAATAAATATACATATATCAAAGATGTGTGCTCAAGATGTGTTTTCTTTAGATGTAATAAAAATTTGGTGAATCAATGCTCTCAAGGAATCATTCATAACTGGAGGTGGAGTTAGTCATGTGTATGGGTATATTTTGTAATGATTTGGGGACACTAGAAGTTAATGCATGAGAAAGGAGAGCAGGGAGGGATGGTAGATACCCTGCAGGGCACAGCCCCGATCAATGAAGATTTTTCCTGAGTCCTCCACCACTTTCAAAAGAATCACTGGGCAGTAACTGGGTGAAAAAACAACTGAATTTTATTTCACAAATAAGCAAAAGGCCTTTTCCTCTTATAGTTTTTTTGTTATTGTTGCAATTATTCAGAAATGCAATCCCTATGTAAATTGAAGAAACTTTTTTTAAAAATTCACCATTTAGGAAAATTACATCACCTGTAGCAATCAGTTTCGTGGCATTTGAGTTGCCAATATAACACACCTGAATCAGCCTGTATTGACAGGTAATTCCATCCATAGGTGATTCAGATCCAAGCATCTGAATTCTTTATTATGTGTTGTAATACAGTCATATCTGGGCATTTATGTCTTGAAATTCATATTTTTTTCTTTATATTGAAGTTGGGTTTTCTTAGTTAAGAAAGTGTATTGCTAAGTTATATTACCTATAAATTTTATTTCTAAATAGCAAAGTGGAGATTAATATATCTTTATGACATTTCATATATATGTGTATACCTGTACATATACACACATATAACAAATATATATTTTTTATAAAAATAGGTCTTTGGGTCAGATAGAGTTGAGATCACTGACCTGTGGGCTAACAACCACGTAATTTGTGGGCTTGAGTGCCTGCCATCAGCTTGCCATTCCAACATCAGCGTTTGCAATGGCTCTACTCTATATGTCCTGCTTTCCGCATACCGCACTGGCTTATCATGTTTTCCAAATACCCCATGCATTGTCATGCCTATCCTTATTCCATTTTTCTGTCTCCTCTTCCGCGAAAATTCTTACTCCTTTTTGTAAGACTCTTCTCAAATGACAACACCCTTACGCAGAGTTTATTACTGTCATTCTTGGGCTCCTCTAGCATTTTGCCCTTATCTCCAACATAACACTCCTCTTTCTATCTTCCCACTTAAACTGTGATCTTCTAAAGGGCAGAGATGATGTCTTTTTCATTCTTCAAGGGCAGGGATTGCGTTTTATTCATTTTTATCAGCACTTGGTTGCCTAAATGAATGGTTTTTGATCATTCACTTATTCAATAAAATGTTATTTTTCAATAAACTAGATAACAAATATAAACACCTCAATGTGTGACATTTATTTGGATTTTTGCATTTTCAAAGCTCCACCCACCCACCCACCCAAGATTAAAAGTCTGTAGACCCAAAATTCTAATCTCTGTTTGCTCCCTTCGTGACCTTATTGCCATCCTTCCTCCAACACTTGCCACCACTGTCATATTTTTGCACACATTCTTTGGTGGCTCAAACCATTGTCCCAAAATTATCCAGATTCTTCATCTGGATATAATATCCAGAAATTATCATTCTTCCTCTTTACATCCTGAAACAGAATTTAAAAACAGTCAAAACATTAAGATAAATTCTGTCTCCTCATCAGCGTGTATTCTCTAGTGATTTTGACTCCCATACTGGAATTGCCAGTCCCCAATCCTGGCACTTCTTAATGCCCAATTCAGTTACTTCCCAAATCAACTGTTGGGCCACTTCTTTCCAGAATACCAAAGTTGGCAAATAGCCTTTAACTTTAGCTTGAGAAATATCTCATGTATGTAAAGCCATGCCCTTTAATTAAGAGCAGTAAATGAAATGGAGGACTTTTTTCACAAATATACTTTTCATTAACAAATAATTTGTGGAAGGCAATAAAATTTTTTAATATAGCATCTTTCCTTTTTTAAAGATATTATGTAAGAGTTTACAATTATTTTGACTCATAGAAGTTTCATGAATTTCAACTCATTTAATAAATAAATGTGCTAAAAAATTCAGTCAAAATAGAAGCAAAGTTGATTGCTGTGTAAAGAAGGAACCAAGGTTACACAATTCAGTGGTGGTGAATTCTTATTTGTTTATTGATCTTCTTAATATATTCCAAACGTACTACTAATTTGATTTCAGTAAATATACATAGTTGTGGACTATAGAACGTCCTGAATTAACATAAGAAGGTAGTTTTATAAGAACAGCACGCTAAATCCTGACTATGGTCTTTAAAAAAACACTTCTCTATCTAAAATTCTACGAGTCTTTCTTAGCTCTATTTCTGCCAATAGAAATATGATCTAGGGTTTAGAAGAGATGTTCCCTTGTGAACTTCCCTGTAAATTTCCCTTAACAGAAACCTGTTCTTACAAGTAAAATAGGAGACTATACTTTTAGAATAAAAATTCACACTAAAGATTAAATAAAATTTGTATTTAAGTGTGCAATAAACTACTCTGCCTGAATACTTAATATTAAAATAACTGATAATATATAAATGCTCTAAGAAGTCGCAAACTATGAATAATGTTCCAAGTCTGAAAATCTTTTCCAGAAACGTTTTGCCCTTAGAGGCCAGAATCATGTAAGAAGATACATCCTTTTGGTTCCTTGTACCCACTTCCCCTTCTTTTTCTTTTAATACTGAAAATTTTTCTTAAATATTTTCGTGGGGAGATTTCAGCTTCAATTTCAATAGTTAATATTATGCCAGAAAAATAGCATTTATAGGATTTAGAGCTAAAAAAGACAATAGAAATTACACAGCTCAAATACAAACTTGGTGCTATAAAGGCTAGGGAAACTGAGTTTTAGAAATTATAAGGAATTTTTAAGGTGCTCACTAAAATAGCACTAGAATGTGGATTTCCTTAGTATACTGGAGTTTTCTCATAATTACGAGAAGTTGAAGCGTTTGTGTTATAGTTGTGGCTGGAGCATTTTTGAGGGAAAATGAAACTTGATTTAGCTTTTATTATTCTCTCTTCTCTATCCTTCTCTTTTCCTAAACTTCATAATCAATCTTTCTTCTACATGTCTCCAATAAACAAATTATCTATTTTCAGTAAAGCCACATTTGATGTCAGGACCTCCTCAACAGCCAGTCACAAATGTCCTTTGTAGTAGTTGGTAATTTAATTCACCCCTTTATCAGTCAAGTTCAGCAGCTAATATTTGACAGGCAGGGGTTACAAACCTGGGTAGCTTTTGACATAGATCATTTACTAGCCAGAATCACAAATCAATGACTTTGGAACTGAATCCTGCTGCAGGTGTATTTTTCTTTGGTCGCACAGAGTTTTAAAAGATTGAATTTGAATGCCTTTCTTGAGGACAGACTCACCGTTGTGTCACAGTTCCTACATGCCCTATTACTATTGTGTGTGACACCTCACGTCCAGTTTATGTTATGATTATGGAACTGAAACCAACACGAAGATTGCTTTGTGTTTACTTCATTTCGTTATTGGAGAGGAGAGTGCGTGGATGTGTTCTTCTCACGGAGATGATGTTCGGAGCGGACGGAGACAGTCATCAGACTATTAGTGCCACTGAATCTTCAAAGACAAAATCTTTCACTTAATGGTTTGGGAAACTTTAAAAATGTTTCTAACTCTACCTAATGTTCTGACACATTTCATATCCTTAATTTGCTAAATAGAAAGTTGCGTAATGTCTAGCAATGTGATTAAATGGATCAGTTTTTTAAATAGTCTTACTTTAAGCTGCTGTCTTTTAAATTTCTTTTTAAAATGGTTGATTATAGAAAACATATTTTAAAAAAAGGAAAACCTCCAAAACATTAAGACAGTTATCAATATTTTAATATATCTTTGAGTATTATGGAGTTATTTTTTTAATGATGATTTTAACTAGAAACATAGTAATAATATTTTAGTTAATATTTCATAATATCAATAAAAATATTGCATTCTTTTACCATAAATACAATGGCATACATTAAATAGCAAAGATTTTGCAAGCTAATTAAACATCATTAATGAGATCTTTAACATACATACAAGTTGTAGTTTCATTTAGCAAATTGGAGAATGGTAATATTTGAGCACAATGTTAAAAGCCCTAGAATCACAAATAATCTTAAAATGAGTTTTTTAAAATGAGAAAAGTGTCTTGAAAACAAAATATGGCCTACATAAAACAATATGAATACTATGGTGCAAATTTCTCTTCAAATATGCTTCCTCTGCAAATATATTAAAAGTTAGAATCAAAGAAATTAAAAGTTTTCTTTTCAAAGGAAAGTTAATGATTAACAACTAACGATTAATCTGAATTTGTAGGGGGACATAAAAACATCAGATAACAAAAGGGATTGAAATCTTGTTTGCAAACAATCAAAATTATGAAAATTAATGCTGCATAATCTAAATATTAATCTCATTGACTAAGAAAATACAATCTATGTTTTGGATGTATATAACCTATATTATAATTGTTCACACAATTTTATGAAGAAAGACTTGCATTTTAAAGTTATTAGATATTTTTAGTAATAATATTGGTCATAAATGTATATTACTTTTTTATTGTAATATTCTTCTCAATATTTCTCTTAAACATCTACTTGATTTTATTTAATTATTTTATTATTTGACATTTTGCTTATCCTTTCAAAGTGTGAAATATACAAATATGCCATTTTATTTTTTCCAGTGGAATAGGGCTTTAAAATTTTTATTTTCTCTTTTTTAAAAAAAGCACTTCTGTTGTGTATTGGATCTAAATCAATGGTTTGATTTATATTAATGCAACCATGGTTTTTTTTATGTGTCTTAAAATTTGTATTCTACATCACAACACTAGGAAAAAAAAGTCTGTCCCTCTGCCGGACTAGTGTTAGTTTGATGATTATACTAATATTAACTGCTTCACTTGAGTAAGCAAAGAAGAAGTAAAATACCAGTCAGACCAGCTGTTAATTCACAGAGTGTTGTACTATGCTTATTAAAAATACCCAAAAGATGTACCTTTGTGGTTCAGTCTTTTGAATTAGAATCAGAATATTAATCATGCCTCAGGCCTAAATTAAACATTGGAAGGCCCCTTAAGAATTTTCACCAAATTTTCTTGGATTTTTCTTTATTGGGTCTTCCTGGACTCTGTTTAGCTCTGTAATTGCTTTGCTCCTTTGTTGATAGGTTAAAGCACAATGTGATTTTCTCCATGTCATAATATTTAAGAGGACGGCTCAATGGTCTACTCCAAGTTGCAACGTGCAGCCGAGACACCGACTTACAACAGAAATAGTGTTTACAATGTCAAATAAAGTACCAAGTAAGAACAATTATGTATCTCAGGTACATAGTTATAAAAGGATCTGAATCATACTGTCTTCATATCGTTTATATTCTAAAGGGGTTATCTTAAGTGACGCTGTCAGATATGGTTGACCTCTTCTAAGTCAGTATGCAAACGGAAAACAAATATGGAAAACCTAATTAAGCATGTTTAAAATATACTATCTTCCGATTTTAGAAAAGGATCATTGTCACTACTTGAAAATTTCCTTATAAAGACTGAAAAGAATGTTAATCTGTGTGTTCAGGTGGTATGAGTCCAATCTCCCCATTTCACCTTTAAGATCTGTGTTAATTACGTTAATGAACATCATCAATTACCTTAATACATTTAACATCAATTAATGATCATTGACAAGATCCATTATTTCCTTAGATTGAAAAACGGTGATTTTTCTAATTCTATCATTCCATCTGTATTTATTGGCTATAATTCATTGATAAAATGAACTTTATTTCAATAACTATTTTGTGACCCTGAAATAGAGCTTGCACAGGAAAGGCAGGAATAATGCTTGATTTTTTTTACCTTTATTTAATACTTTTTAGAGTAACAAGTTAGTGACCTACCAATCTTTATTTGTAACAAATACTTAGTGTAAATATCATCGTAAATTCTTTGATTTTTGTGTACTTTACGTGTTAAAACAGTTCTAGCCATTTTTCTTTTTGATGACCAAATTCTCATCTTCATCCAGAGTAAGCCCCTTTGATTTGACTCTGGCTTCTTTTGATATGACCCGGTAGTTCTCCTTACTTGTCGTTCCAAGTTCATCTTATACTTTTCCTGCCCCAGGCCTGAAATAAGCCATTTCTCTAAGGAGCGCTGGTTCTTTATATAGGGAAAATTTATTTAGAGGCCACAATCTGAGCTCTGGGGAAGTCTCTCATTGCTCACTGCTGTTGGTTTCATTGTTTCTAGGCTTTTCCAATGGATAAGCCTAGTTTTTATGTAGAATTTTGAAATAAAAATATATATTATGAGTCTTACTTGTATATCCTAATCAAATTTAAGATGGTAGTGTTTTTAGTTATCTTTTTTGATTTCATACTTATATTTCTTGTTCCTTATTGTTGAAAATCTTGGCATTTACAAATTACTTAAATAACTTAAAATTATTTAATTATTCAATCCATATATAATATTTTCATTTTTTAGCAATACTAATATAGCTGCTAATGATAAGATTACTGATGGCAGTTAAAATTTCTTTGAAGGCATTTTTGTTTTCTTTTTTGACTTTACATTTTATCTTAGTAGGTGTTTATAGTGAAAATACTTTTGTTTAAAAGTGGTTTGAAAATTTTTTTCTCCCTGAAGGTTATGCAACTGATGTATGTATAGTTACATTTTCTTTTTTTCAGTTTGGTTTCCAATTTTAGGGATGGTTTTTAATTTTCTTTCTGGATTTAAAAAAATTATGTGACCTATATTATGGTTCCAAATTTAAAACAAAGTACATTCAGAAAAGGCTGGCTTTTAAACCTATCCCCCACCCACTTTCCTACCTCTCCTTATGAATAACTATGTCTATTTTTTTCCATGAATAGGTATTAATAGAAAAATCTTGGTGAACTTAAAATATTTTGGCTAAGAATTCCCCTATAGTAACTACATAAGAAACGTTAATGATAAAGAAATAGAGTTAGATATCATCAGTCTAAAAACTGTGCCAACAACATGACAAATTATATTTTCCAAGGTGGCAGAAATATTAAAATAAGTAATAAACGAAGAATATAACCCCAAGGCATATCTAGTATCTCAACAAGGCAGAGAACAATACTAAATCTGAACCCCTGTGTAAGGACCATGTATATTGAAACAAACAAGAGAACTGAAAGTATTATGGTGCTATAGATTTAAATAGTACCCTTAGACACTGATAAAAACAATAATTCAGTATATTAAATATTGAGTGTTAATAAAAAAGAAAGAAAGACTCACTTAACACTGAAGTACAGGATAGCTAATTCAAGACATTTGTCCAGAAATCTTTGGAAAATAATTGCTACGTTTTAATCAATTGGGTAGATAATAATCAAAAATGACAAGTTATTAAAGAGTTGGCTGATGTTTGCCATGCCAAACATTGCTGCATGTTAATGGGAGAAAATGCTTCTTGATCATAATCAGAAAGACAACTTCAGTATTATTATTAAGAATGTTTAACAGGTCAAAAACTTTGAAGGAGAATTAAATAGGTTACTACAGAAGCATATCCTAAGCTTCTGAATATTATAATTCCAGGTTTCCATTTATTGAAACATTTAATTGGAAAACACCTTGGTTTCAGGCCAGTTCTTCATAGTTAGTGAAGAATTAAATCAATTATTCACTTAATTTTGGAAAAATACATGTTTTTTTGAAAAGTGTAAGCAATTTAAACTTTTCTGGCTGTTTTGTTTTCCTTAGATTATCTACACAATTACCTGAATTTTTCTGTTTTTTTGTCTGAAGAAGTATAATAATTTTTAGTCTTGTTTATGACTTATCCAACAGGAGAAAAACATTTTTAATATTTTATGTTTGGTGAGACCAAAGGAAAACTCTGGAATTCAGATCAATGAAAACACATTGACAAACACAAGATTTGCATGAATAAGCATGTATTGTGGTTAAACAGATTCCTCTCTTTTTATTGCTTCCCTGGGATCATGAAGTCAACACTTGTCCATGTCTTAATGGCTGTAGGGCAATGTGTTTCCTTTAGCATTTTCCACCTCATAATCTGCTTCTGTAGTTTTCGATACCATGAAAGGGTTACACAAAATATTATTATTATTAATATTAATTAAGCTCTCTAACTTTGAAATGAATGACACTTAGGCAAAACAACTCTTTAAATTGTTTCTAAATTTTAATGAACATTGGTTGTATGCATTGTTTACTTTCATTCTCCTTTTACCCTGCCAAAAGTACTCAGATTATGGTTACTAAGTACGGTAGGCTGAATAGTGGCCCGAAAGATATCCAGGTCCTAATTTGTTGAATCTGTGAATGTTACCTTTTATGGCAAAAGGAACTTTGCAGATGTGATAAATTCAAGGATTTTGACACGGGGAGATTATCCTGGATCATCTATGTAGTTCCTAAATGCAATCACTAGTGTCCTTGCAAGAAGGAGGCAGAGGAGACTTGAGTACAGACAGAAAAGAGGGAGGCAATGAAGCAAGATGCTATGCTGCTGGCTTTGAAGATGGAGGAAGGGCCCAAGGGCCAATGTGGCGAATGCAGCTCTAGAAGCTGGAAAAGGAGAGAATAGATTCTGCCCAGAGCCTCTGAAGGAAGCACAGGTTTGCTAACACCTTGATTTTGGTGTAATGAAACCAATTTCAGACTTCTGGCTTTCCAAATTGTTAAGAGAATAAATGTGTGTTATTTTATGTCACCAAGTTTGTCGTAATTTGTTATAGCAGCCGTCAAAATAGCACATAATGAACCCATCCATACATCCCATGGGTAATTTGTTTGAGAATGTGTACTAGATTGAGTCCAAGCTAATGAGATGTGAGAAGACCTTGGCTAGAGCTTCTGGCAAAGAAAAATATATTCTTTTTCCTGTAGGATCTCTCTCTTTCCCATTGGCTAAAAATAGGCTCTCTCTCTTTTCCACTGCACATGAAAAAGGATGTCCAGGGAACTCCTGGGAAGCCATTAGGTTAAAAGAGAGGAAGTTGTCTGAGACAGAGAGCAGAACAAGAAAGTAGTTTACATAACTTGGTCAAACACTGTCTCAAGTCCTAATCTTAGACGTTTCAGTTACATAACTAGTACATTCCACTCACATCCCCATTTTCTCATCTTTAACTTGTAATGAAAAGATTCCTAACTGATATATAGTTTAGTAACATAAATATTTACTGAAATAGATCATCATTTCAGACTTTGATAAATATAATCTGAAGGAAAAGTATAGAGAGCTGTGAGGGCGTGTAACAAAAGAAACTGACTCATTCCACGGCTGAGGGAAAACTCTGCTGTTTAAATTGAGATCTGAAGAGTAAGTTAAAGTTGAGAGGATGAATTTGGGTGGGAGAAGAGATTATTTGAGGCAAAAGGAACAACATGTGCAAAGACCCAAATGTTGTCAGGCAAATGTCTTAAGGAACTAAGAGGAAGTGCATGTTCAGAAACAAAATTGAGGGGAATAGTGGTACAAAATGAAGTCAGAGTGGTAAGGAGGCACCAGAGTATAAAGAGCTTTGTAAACTATTTTAAACATTTTTATTTTATCCTGAAAGAATATATCCTTCCATATCATACGAGCAATAGGAATCCACTAGAAAGTTCCAGGCAGGGGAAGAATATGCTCCAATTTTCATCTAGGATGCTGTTTAGAGGACAGTTTGGAGAGAACAGACTAGTTATGAGGAGATCAGTTTCTTGTCCCAGTAAACTAATAAAACAGCCATGAATCTTTCTCTCTCATCTTTCTCTCCTATATCGAGTGCTAGTTACCAATGATTTTCCCTCCTAGGTACATCTTGAGTTATTCATTTCCAATGACGCCATTACAGTTCTATTTCTAAATTTTGTCTCATCTGGATTACTGCTTAAGCCTTCTAACTGTAACTTCCTATTTTTGTAGGTCCATAGCTTGCTTTATTTTCCTTTGTTGGTTCCCTTAACTCAGCCCATTACTTTGTAAATATTTCCAACATTTAAAACTATCTCATTATCCCTTTGAATGAACTGTTGGGATTCTAACTAATACGTTAATTCCGGGCTAGCCTCAAGACAGAGACCCTCAAAAGTGGATCCTGGGATTGGTTCATTGACATATTTGATACGCAAGTTATTTTGATGATAATTTATTTTCCAGCGTCAAATTAGACATTGCTAATTTATAAAATGCGATAGTTTCCAATTATTTCAACTCCAACTGGCAGTGGCATGGGATGGAGTGCAAGTCATTGGAATGTCAAGTGTCTGTGGCATTTAGTCATGTTGACAATAATGATGGTTACAATAAATTGTGGAGTTGGATGGCAATATCTTTTTAAAATAGAATTTATTTTTTAGAATATATTTAGGTTCACAGCACAATTAAGCAGAAAGTATAGAGAGTTTCCATATATCCCTAGCCCTTGATCAGGATTGCATTGAATTTATAGATCAATTTGGGAAGAACTGCTATCTTGACAACATTGAGTCTTCCTATCCGTGAACATGAACTCTCTCTCCACTTATTTAATTCTTCCTGATTTCTTTCATCAGAGTTTTGTATGTGAGTTTTCCTCACATAGGTCTTATACATATTTTGTTAGCTTTATACCTATTTCAATTTTGGGGGTGCTAATGTAAATGATATTGTGTTTTTAATTTCAAGTCCCACTTGTTCATTGCTGGTACATAGGAAAGCGATGACTTTTATATATATTAACCATGTATTCTTCAACCTTGTCGTAATCACTTATTAGTTCCAGAAGATTTTTGTTAACTCTTTCAGATTTTCTCCAGATGTAACTGTGTCCTCTGTAAACAAAGACATTTTTCTTTCTTCCTTCCCAATATGTATACCTTTTATTTTCTTTTTTGTCTTATTGAATTAGCTGGCACTTCCAATATAGTGTTTAAGATGAGAATTTGAATTGCCAAATTTTCCTCATTGATGGAAGGCCTCTCCCACCAATCTTAGAAAATCATCCCTTATCTGTATATAAATCTATAATGCTTTCATGTGGGAGAGATGCTTCATAAGCAAGTGTTGTTTCCTCTTTTTAAAAACACTTAACACTGCACTTCCATAATCATAATGAAAATTAGAGCCAAACATAACCCAGATAGAGAGAAACAAAACCTGATCCAGAATGAGGTGGCCTGCATGTTAAAAAGTTGCGAGCTCTTGAAAAACAAATTAGCATGAGTCTCGGGTACCTGAAAGACAGGTAATTTTAAGCATGTAAGAAAAAAGAGATAAATATTAGATTAGAATGGGCAGAATTCGTTGATATAGATGCACTCTCCTGGCATTTGGAATTCATTATGTTGACTTGACTTGAGCACCTGGCATTGGCCTTAACAGTCTTGTGTGTTGCTTAATTAAACTTGCATTTAACAATGATCTACAATCAATGAGGTTAAATTCTGGCATATTCCTGGCATGCTGTAGGCCAGGAAGAAAGGAATGCTGGAATAAATCTATGACGTACGACCCACTCAGTGTCCTCTTAAGAATTTCTCAGATGCGGCCAGGAAAACTCTCCCAGGGTCCTTGCAAAGTTAAGTCATGGCTGTTCTCTGTAGGCAGAGGATAAGAGCAGAAGGCACCATAATCGAATGGAGTTCTATGTTTTCTTTGGAAATAATGGGATCACTGAGCTGGAGTGGCCAGATCATGGCTCTCATCCGTTAGAGGAAAGGTGTGTATAATGCCCATATAAACCAAAGAGATGGAATAATAAACAGGCATCTATGACATTATCTATTTTATAATGTGATCAGGGACAAAATAGTTATCCTACTATCGTATTGCTTGACAAATATAAAGTGAAAACTTTTGTGTCTGACAAGCAAAAACCTGATATGAATTGACTTGTGGGGATTTACAATTTCTTATCTAGCTCCCTGTCCCTAGTTTTGTCTTACATAAATTCACTGATGAGAAACTAACCCCTACAAAGTGGTCCTTTCCATTTTTATAATATAGTCAGAATTTCTACGTATTGGTTCATGCTCTTCTCTCCAAGCCATACAGAAGGAATCTAATCTCTATTCTACTGAATAATTCTTCAAATAATTGAAGACAGTTTTCTGTTCCTCTGGGTCCTCAAAGTTGAAGTTCCTTCACCATCTGGTTGTCACTTAGTTGAATTTCAGTTTGTTAATGATAATTTATTTTTTCTGCTTTGTCTCCCCAAATCCCCCCAGTACATAGTTGTATATCTTAGTTGCAGATCCTTCTAGTTGTGGCATGTGGGACACTGCCTCAACATGGTCCAGTGAGCGGTACCATGTCCACGCCCAGGATCTGAACCGGGGAAACCTCAGGCCACCGCAGCAGAGCGTACAAACTTAACCACTTGGCCACATGGCCAGCCCCAATGATAATGTTTTGAATGCCTCAGTTGTGTGACTTAAAGCCCAGAGGTTGGTCAGCATTATCACCACCATGCTTCTGGTTATAGTGCTTCTAGTAACACAGCCTAAGCTTAAAATAGCTCTATTGCCAGCTTCATTACAGAGATGAATTTAATAAAATGTCATCTTAAAAATTCTCGGAAAGATGGAATAAACAGCTGTTTAGAAATGTATGTTTATGCCAAATCCTTTACGGAGTACCCTCCTTCCCCAAACCCTTATTACTTCTCCACTAGTTAAAATACATCAGAAACTGCTTCTTGAAATGGGTTGCAGGAATTTTGTCTTGAATTTGATGGTTTCCATGGTGTAAAATTGCTTTATGTTTATGGTTCATTTCAAGCTGAGGT
This sequence comes from Equus quagga, assembly GCF_021613505.1. Classification (NCBI taxonomy): domain Eukaryota; kingdom Metazoa; phylum Chordata; class Mammalia; order Perissodactyla; family Equidae; genus Equus; species Equus quagga. The sequence goes on along the minus strand of NC_060270.1, from coordinate 97,315,005 downwards.
GTAGCCAAAGGAAACATTGTGAAAATTTAGGCCAGAACAGACTTTAAGTGATATGTTTTACCCACAAAAGACTTCTGTGTTTGATGTGACATGTTCATTTTCACAACAGTCAAAATTCTGCATTTTCAAAGGACACTAATATGGGCTAACCCAAATAAAATCAATGTTGATTTGAAAATGGATCTAGAATCAACATGCTCATAAATGAGGTTGCCATAATTCCACTCCACATCATTTCCCCACCACCTCGATAGTCATGAACTCGTGAGCAGAATGCTTTGCTTACACCTCCTAGGAGCTACCAATCTAGTATATTCCTGGGTTGTTGGTGTTTTTTTTCCCTCCTATGCTGCTATTAATTAAACTTGTTTTATTCAGTTACTATTTATGTAAAGGTATCAAACATTTTTGCATCTTATAGCCCCATCCTAAAATTTGAGGAGCCAAAGGAGAGTCACTCTTGTATTTCTAATTAATATTTGGGAAGAGAGTTTTTTTTTTTTTTTTAAGATTTTATTTTTTTCCTTTTTCTCCCCAAAGCCCCCCGGTACATAGTTTTATATTCTTCATTGTGGGTCCTTCTAGTTGTGGCATGTGGGACGTTGCCTCAGCGTGGTTTGATGAACAGTGCCATGTCCACGCCCAGGATTCGAACCACCGACACACTGGGCCGCCTGCAGCAGGGCACGCAAACTTAACCACTCGGCCACGGGGCCAGCCCCTGGGAAGAGAGTTTTGATGAAATAACTCATAATTCCTTTCAGAATGTTTAATGTTCAAGCCTGAACTATTCCCAACATTAAGAGTTTACACTCTGAAAAACAAGCAAACTAACAAACACTAGAGCCATTTTGAAGATAAGCACACTTATCAAAGGAGAAATACCGTCTACATGCTTGCTAGAGGTATTTTGCAAGTTAAAAATCTCTTTCACTGAATATAAGGACTTGATAAGTTTGCACAGAATTTGGTGAACCATATCCAGCTGGGGTTCTTCAACCAGAGTCCCTGGAATAGGCATTTGAAGGCCAGTGAAATCCTTGAAATGGTACATATAGTTTTCAGGATAGATGAACATGGGCAGTTATCCGAAAAAAAAAAAAATCTCAGATTTGTCAGATTTTCAAAGTAGTCCACAAAATACACCCCCTAAAAGATTAAGGAGATTTGATAGACAAACGTGATGTGTGATATATTTATAAACTGACAGTCTTTGCTTTTGAAATTAGGGTTTTTGAAAGAGATATTGGACCTTTTGAGTAGGGTATTCATGAGTGGCAGGAGAGTAAACTCTAGATGGAAGGTACAGTTCAGATTGGGCTGTCTGATCTGGCTAGAACACTGTAGGTAGTAGTTCTTTCAAAATGTCTCTGGAAAGGCTAACATGGTAGGTATGCTTGTAGCTCTTCAGAAGAACCAGATTGGAAGACCTGGAGATTAATGATCTCTGTTGTACAAGGCCGGGTACAAGCTCAGGAAGCCTCCCAGGCAGTCCTCCACATTGCCGAGCCATGGATTTCAGACCCGACCCAGAGAGGCAACTTCTGTCGAAGAAAGGTAGAGCCTTCATATCCACCAGCTACAGTTCTTTAAGAAATGAAATAACACGTTTTATGATAGAATAGTGTTTTGTTTTTTTAATGTGGCTACAATGCACTTATAAAGAAAGCAAGATCAAAGCAAAACAAATCTGTTAGATAAATTAGTGAGATTAAATGTCACTGTAGAGGAAATTTGCAAATTTTCTAGTTGGTAGGATTTATGAAGGACCTGATTATCTATGTCTGAATTTAATTTACATAGTTGTTAAGACAAAAGTCACCTTTCTTGAAAATATGTAAGATTATGTTGTGGGGGTAGGATTAAATCCTGTGGGCTATCATTTAAAAAACATTTTCATCAGTGCCCTGCAAAATAATTCTGAATAATATGAACCTTATTCTTTTGTGGCCAGAAATTAAAGTGTTTCAATGTCATTGAACTTTAAGCATAATTTTGCCTTTTTTCCTAAGAAAATACTTGATATTTTCTATATCCTTGCTATTCGAGCTACTATATTATATCCAAGTGTCTCAAACTTCAGTATGCACAAGAGCCACAGAGGAACCACGTCAATATCCAAATTCTGATTCAGTAGTTATGGAAGGGGCCTGATATTCTGCATTTTTAATAAGCTCTCAGGAAAGACCAATATTGTGGGTCCCTGGATCACATTTTGAATAGCAAAGCTGTATGTGATGTTTATTATTTTTCTTCAAAAATACTAAGCAATTAAAGCATTTCCAATTCCATAGAAGAGGCTTATTTTTATAGAGAGTACATTCATTAAACGGAATTAAACTAAAAATAAATTCATGAAACAGCTCGACACTGAAAGAAATAGCAGTTCATACCTAAAGTAATCTTAAAACATTGCACTAAAAGTAAAAATGTTTCAAGTTAGAACTTTAAAAATTGATTTTACCTGAGAGTCCAGAGCTGTATAAAGTATCTGTGCTTAGCATTACTGTCATAGATGCTCCAGTTCCTTTTTAGTGGATATTTTTACATAGCTTATGAGACCAGAAAACTGGAAAATCTTACTGGCAATTTCTCTATCACTTATTTGAATGGTGAGATAACTTCTGGCAATAGTGACTTTGGAGAGTGATTTAAAAGTGTACATAAACACACACACACACACACACACACACTCTGCATTCAAAATCCAATGTTCAGGGGCCAGCTCCATGTCATAATGACTAAGTATGGTGCAATCCACTTTGGCAGCCTGGGTTCAAGTCTTTGGATCCCGGCTGCGGACCTACACCACTTGTAAGGCATGCTGTGGCAGTGACTCAGATATAAAGTGGAGGAAGATTGGAAGATCAGGGCAAATCTTCCTTAGGGGAAAAAAAAGTGCAATGTTCATGCATAAAACTGAGTACAATGAACCTAGTTCAAATCTGCAATCATCACCTATTTGATCTGCTGAGAGCTGGAGTGTTTGGACCACCCTGCGTTTGTTCCTTAATGTACAGTAAATTTCTTTTAAAATTAAGGTTCTTGTGCTTTTTGACTTTGGCAGAAAGGACAAAACAGGAGCATAATGAACTATAAATTTTGTGTATTTATGTGTATTTATAGCTCACTGTAAGATTTTACTTTCTGTGTTTTTCATATTGCCTCTGAACTTGGCTCTGGCAGCAGGTTCAGTCTGTTTGACCTTCTGACTAGAACAGCTACATCAGCTCCACATTAGCTGGCAAATGTTTCATTTTGTGAAGAGACTTGCAGTGTGAGGGAAGTTTAGAATGATTCATGATAAAACACAGTGTTGACACTACTTTTAGGCAGAAGTTTGCATTTATTTTTAATTTCAGTTTTATTTTTCTTTTAAGCTAGAATTAATGATTAACATTATTAATAATATTGTTTTTTAAAAATTCAGCTGCCGTAATCTCTCCAACGTGCATTATCGTTTGTCCGTATGGGGGCCTCTGAATGTGAAAACCCTTTTGAATGTGAAGAGATAGGTAACTATGCTAGCCTTCTGCCTATTTTGGGGGATTGTTTACAAATTGCATAGATTTGAATCTCTAGACCTAATTGATTTGTCCCAGTGGGGGAATGATTGCCCAAGTTAACTGTGTTAAGCTGGCTACAAAGAAGCGAAAATGGTATTGATTGACAACGATGTCTCTGCCACTTCAATTGTAGCCCAGGACTTCACGTGAGATGTTATCTCTGCTATTCTAGCTTATTTTCCCCCCACACGCCGGGGCGGCATGACCACAGTAGGATAAGGGAGGGAAACTGTGTGTGTGGCCTCCTCAGCAGGAGCAAGTCCTGCAGGCCCACTGGTGGGTGGAGGCCTGCTGAGAAAGGTGTCAGAGAAAGGTCCACTCTGGGGACCAGGGCTGTCACTCAAAGAGCCCCTACTAGGTGGCAGTGCTCAGGGGGAGGGGTGTACGTTGGAACAATACACTCCTGTTTTTACTCAATGGAATAAGAAAGTGTTTACAATTGTGTTCATCCAGATTAAGTATTTAAGGCCTCTTTTCTCCTCCTTTTGCCATTTTTTCCTTAATCACCTCATTAATTTCCAGTTTGGCTTAAAATATTCAGCAGGCTGGAACTATATGGCTCATTTATTCTACTTTACTTTATTTACTTTTTCAAAGGAAAATGGATAAAATCAATTAATAAATTTAAGCTCATTTACTATGATTTGGTGAGCTGCTAAATAATACATCTTCCTTTCTTCACTAAAGTGCTGTAAAGTAATTCATCTGTGAGAATAAGGCAACCTCTTTCTCAAGATGTTTTTAAGAAAATGGCAGATTGTTATCATTCTGAGGTTAAAGTTTGGTTCTTCCCAGACCCAGAATATGGGCTAACGAGCCTGACCAGAGATTCTAGCATACACTGTCAAAGAAACACTTCTTCACTGGTTTATACTACTAATATAAAAAGCATAAATGATTAATAAATCAGTATTCTGATTACATTCTACTTGGGTGTAGTAGTAACTCTGTTTCTAAAGCTGATATATTCCAGTGGTGTATTTGGGTTTTAAAGTAAATACTATAGGAGGAATAGCAAAACCCCTCTTCAGCTCCAATTTGGAAAGCATTCTGCTTGATAATGGTGCACTCGTACACACACACACAGTTGCTGAAATATCGTCAGGTACATTAGAACGAGTAAAGTTGTATCCAGTGGGAAGGATGGAAAAAATATGGATTAAAGGTGGAAAAGGCAAAGGACTATGATAATTTTGCCCAGGAAAAGGAAAGAAAGGAATTTGTAAAAGGAGATCTTCAGACCTGCCTGAGGTCGGGTGAACTGACTATAATAATCTGCCAATTTAAGCACAGTTTATTCTCCTGGTTACAAAAAAAGGAGTTAAAAAAAAACCAAAAAACAGGTCTTCAGAAGCACAGCTCCATCAGTATCTGGGAGTGAGGAGAATGTTCACAGGGGTTTCAGGGGTACTGGGTGACATAAGAAAGGTGCTTAGACCAATGCGTGGGACACATTCAGTGCTCCATAAACATGAGATATAATTGATACACACAAACAGACACACACACACACACCATGAGATATACACATAAATGTCAACCATTTATGGAGGCAATGGAAAAAGAAAGAAATTTGCACAACTTTCGTAAGGCCAGAAATATTTATCTTTTTTAGTTTTTAATTAACTAGTTATATGATCATTGTGGAGAAGTAAACGGCTATTTTTGTCATGCGTAGCTGTATTACAACTTTATTCCTCATATATATGAACTTAATGAGGCTGACTTTTTAGATGTATATCTGTGTCTATAAGTATGTTTTCAACGAGGACACTAATATCATAAACATAGCTGCTATAACAAACATCCAGTGAAAGATATTTTAGTTTCTCTTAAAAATGCGTGTTAATGACCTGATAATGCTTTGTTATGGCTTTCTGAAAATGTGTGAAGTGTCCTGGCAGCATGTCAACAAAGTGTCAAATATAGTGAGAGAGAAGCTAAGAATTGGAATCATAATGTCACCAAATGTTAAAGCTGGAAGGGACCTTAGACCCCCTGCCTGTTGGAAGTGATGGGGCTGAAGCCCAGGAGGATTAAGTGATTTGTTCAAGGTCACACATAGAGCGAGTAAAGGACCAAGGAGTAGAACCTGGGTCCCCTGGCTCCCAGTCCTGTTCTCTGTTAGGTTTGCAATTTTGCTCCTAACTATATTAATTGTTTTGTTTTGTACAGAAGAAAACACAGATTGTAGAAATAAAAACATCAGTGTATTTTTGGAATCTGAGTCATTTTAAAGGTCACCCCATCTCTCATTAGTCAGAGTACATAGCTATCTACCCCAAATCATTTATTTAAGCATTTATTCCACATGCAGCTCTTGGAGATATTAATTTCCCTGACAATGAGAAGCAGTAGTTGTAGTTTTGAATAAATATAGTCATCTCTCACTCTAAATCTACTTTTCTTTGAAGGAAGCATGGGGTTGTTTTTCTTTCCTTTTTTCTCCTCTCTTTTCTGAATTCTTGCTTTTTTAATAGACACGTCTTTTCTTTTTTTCCCCACTAGATCCTGACAGCCAAGAGAATAGAAATTATCATTACAAATACAGACACACAAGTACACACACACACACACACACACATCACATACAGAGTGCTTGCCAGATTACAGAGCACTTCCATATAAGAATTCTTACCATAATTACAAATCAGTTGGATGTTCTCAAAAGCCCATTTTATAGATGAGAAAACAGAGTCAAGGAGTTGGGATTTTTCAAAGTAAAGGCCAAAAGTAGGTCCTCTATGTTTGAAATATGTTCCCTTTCATTATACACATACATAATGGATCATGGACATTTAATGGATAATTAAAGTAAATGAGACTATTTCAGAGTGTACTCTAGTATTTTAGAGTTGATGCAAAGGAAGATTAAAATAATCTTTTCTATGTACTTCTCAGTAATGACTGATACAGTATTAGAAAATCTAAACTTAGACTAATTTTTTTGATGCCTTAAAATCTGTTTTAAATTCTGAATCTGTTTTGAAAGATAAAATAGATTTTCCTTATTATAAAACTGATTTTATAGCCCTATATGCTCAGAGAATGTATTTTATTTATAATCTCGTAGATTATCTATCTTTAATACAGACTGATCCTCAGTGATTTCTCATCACTTTCACTCTGTTTTGCTACCTTTCTTTTCCTCTTTTAGCCACTTCAAGAGTTAACTTGTACCAGGGTCTTGGAGAATGGAAATAAGCAGTCTTGGGGCTTATGAGGAGTCTTAGACCAGGAGTCAGAAGACCTGGGTTCTGTTCCTGTCTTGTCCAATAGCTTGCAATGTGCGCTTAGTCAAATCACTTGCATCTTTGAGTCTTAGTCTCCAGTCTTTTATAAAAACAAGGTGTTAGATTAGATGATCAACAGGCCCTTTGATCATCTTAAAGTTCTCTGATTTATTTATTTATTTATTTTGAGGAAGATTAGCCCTGAGCTAATATCTGCCGCCAATCCTCCTCTTTTTGCTGAGGAAGACTGGCCCTGAGCTGACATCTGTGCCCATCTTCCTCTACTTTATATGTGGGACGCCTACCACAGCATGGCTTGCCAGTGGTGCCATGTCTGCACCCAGGATCTGAACTGGTGAAACCTGGGCCGCCAAAGCAGAATGTGTGAACTTAACCACTGTGCCACCAGGCCAGCCCCAAAGTTCTATGATTTATAATGCATCTTTCTTGTATATTGATTTTATTAAATTAGGATTTTATATTATTGTTTGTGTTTCTTAAAGCAGACACATACATGAAAAATCCAAATATGAAAGCTGAACAACTCTACAATTATTATACATATATACCTGGATAAACACACAGTCATAATTTGGGGGCTTTGTTAACATGTCATTAAAGTAACTACCTTTTTCAGTGAAAACAACTTATACATCTTAAAGATAAATTTGTACTTAATGCAATTACTCGGTGGTAAATCTACATAGTTAAGCATGTTAGTTCAAATGGTACCCTGATTTGGTTGAGATATGGACATTGAAATTACGAGATGTTAAAACAAAATCTTGAGACATAAGCTATATTGCATTCTTCAGAACATGTGGATTCATTTCTGGTTACATTTTTGAACATAGCAATGTGTTTGGTAGCACCAAAATTCACTGCAGCTTCATATATACATGTAGTCTTATGCATATGTGCAATACTATGAATCCCCGAGAAATAAACCTCCCCTACTCATTTTTAAGACTATATGTAACACACACTTTAATATGATTTAAAACGTGTTACAGGTTTTAATTTTTAACGTCAGTGTGGGTAGCACACTTCTGACATCAATGATGATATTTTTCTTTGCTTGAATGTTTAAAAATCTCTAGCATAGGGTTTACATGAAGATATATTTAGTTCGTCATAAATATTTCTGGAGTAGAATACCTAATAAGTCCAAATCAGAATATTCAAATTGTCAGTGGCATTTTCTGTGTACATGTGTTCCCAGAATTTGCTGGCGTGGCTGAGAGCACAGCAGGAGTTGAGACGGTCAGCGCTCTAGCCAACATTTTACTCTCTTGTGCTTCAGAGGAAGCCTCCAGCCAGAAGGTGTTGCTCTAACCACATTTCTTCTGTTGTTTAATATGCTGGAAATCCATTGTATTAGTTTCCTGTGGCTGCTGTAACAAATTACAAACAAATTGGCTGTCTAAAAACAACAGCAATTTGTTCTCTCACAGTTCTGGAGGCCAGAAGTCTGCTATCAGTTCCACTGCACCAAAATCAAGGTGTTGGCAGCCCACACAGCCCACAAAGGCTCTAGGAGAGCTTCTGCTGCTTGACTCCCAGTTTTTGGTGGCTGCTCACATTTCTTGAGTTGTGGCCACACCACTCCAATCTCTGCCTTCATGGTCACATTGCTCCTCCTCTTCTGTGCCTTATGTCCACTGGTATCTCTCTTCCAAGGGCATTTAGGACCCAGTTTGATAATCAAGGACAATCTCCTTATCTTGAGATCCTTAACTTAATCTCATCTGTGAAAACTTCACCATGTAAGGCAGTAGTCACAGGTCCTAAGGATTAGGACAGGGACATATCTTTGGGAGCCTTTATCAGACTACCACGTCCATTCTTCAGTTATTCAACCATGTGTATTTAGTGTTCCGTGATCGCTTAAACTGTGCACCAGATAAAAAGTCTCCCAATAACGTAAGAGTTTGTAATCCAGGTATAGAAAATTTACACATATGTGCAACGCCTTAAGAATAGTGGAAAGAAAATAGGAGAAAAGAGAGAAGGCAAAGTTATTATAAGCTCAGGGAAAAGCATTTAAACTAATTAAAATATATTGTTTGATATTTACATTTAATGTAAATATAATGTGACAATTAGACTAGATCAAATGTTTCAAACCCAAATTTTAAATAGATAAATTTCTTTTGTGTTGCTCTGGCTGTGGCTGCTGCCTGCTTTTGCTCTTGTTGTCTTCTATGCTTGGAAATGCCTTTCTTTTCACCGATTGCTTTTCTTCTTGCCTTTTATGCCTCAGCCCAAGTATTACAGCAGCAAAGAGGAGGCTGAATCACATAACCTTGATAAACTTTAAAAAGCCCTAATCACTACTGGAGATTTTAACTATTTGTTGCTTGTTTTGCTATCTACCTCACCAATCTCCCCCAGGAGATTAGCTTTATTAAAGTTGAGATCTTTTCTATCAAATCTCAGCCCCCAGAACTACCCCTAGCATAACAGCTTTCCATGAATATTGCTCAGCAGAGAGCTCCTCGGTAGAGAATCCTTAAAGAATTTGTTCGGATGTCGCTCTCTCCAGGAAGCCTTCCCTTAGCCAACTGCTCAGGAGAAATTTCTACTCCTCTATGCTCCTGTCTTACACGGCTTGTGTATAAAACTAAGGTGCATCAATTTGCATTATAGTAATTCATTAATATATCTGTCTTCTAAGAATCTTGTAAGTTCCTTGAAGGCACCTTTTGTTTTAGCCTTCTTCATATCTGTAAATTCACATTCACACTAGTTCCTGGCACATAAAAGGTACTCAATGAATATTTTTTTCAATGAATTACTCTTTGAAAACCCAAAAATTGTCATAAAAGCAGTTTGTTAAATCCATCTGTGATAGTTTCACATATCAAGTTGACTAAGCTAAAGCACCCTATTATTTAACCAAACATAATCTTGGTGTAGCTCTGAAGCTATTTCGTGGATGTCGTGAATGTCTACAATCAGTCCACTTTAAGTAAAGGAGATTTCCCTCTATAACGTGGGTGGGCCTCACCCTATCAGCTAGAAGGCCTTGAAAACAAAAACAGAGATTCCTCAGAGAAGAAATTTGCCCTAAGATTGCAGCATTAACCCCTGCCTGGGGTTTCAGCCTGTTGACCTGCCCCCTCACCCCTACCCAGTCCCCAACTCTAATTGATATACATACATCCATCTTTCCCTTTAAACCTAGTTTAGGGGGGTGGTGAGAGTTTAACCATATCGCACCAGATTCGGCTTGAAGCAATTCGGTAGGCTTTAGAAGTAATGGCAGTAGAAAATTAAAACTAAAAATAACGTATCCATAAAGGTAATGAAAAATAAATTAACCCTGAAAAATTGAATGAAGAGCTAAATAACCATTCAGAACAGTAAAAGATGTTTTGAGATTATAAACTAATAATAAAAAGTTGAATTATATTCAATAACATTTATGTAAGAAAGTAGGGTAGTACTCAATGAATTTTTTTGATGATTTTTATCCTATAGAGACCTAAAAAAGAATATGAACTTGTTAGTGGTATACCATAAGAAAAGAGGAATATCTTTATAATTATTTGAGATACTTCACAATAGTTTGAAACTTCTCAGTGAGTGGAATTGGAAAAACCTTTTTTTTTTTTCTTAGACTGCCACTTTCACCCAAGAAGTGAGGCAGTGTGAATTAGAAATAGTTCCTTTGAGATTTTCTCCACTACTGACTGAGTAGTGAAATTTTGGGATGAGATTGCATTTCAAAATCCCAGCCCTTGGCCTCTTCCTCATGCCAGAAATAAACAAAGGGAGCTGGTTATTCTCAGCTCTCACCTTTCCCATCCTACTTGGTCCTAAATGACCTCTTCATTTTGAAAAGAAAATGCAAAATTCTATCTACACTGGATACAACTATGTAAAAACATTGCTACCTTAACAGAATTTGAAAGAGATACAAAGAAACACATTTAATGTGTTTTGGTATTAATATTATGAAGCGTATTTTCTTACTTTTTTACTTTTTGTGTTGTTTTACTTGTTTTATGCAATAAAATAAGACCATAAACAGAAAATTATGGCTATTGACATCTCTGCTGGGATTCTGATATACAAATAAAAAGGGATTCAAGTGGGCTGGGATTGATCAAAGTTGACTTTCCAGATGAAGATAAAATCTATGAAGAATCAGATGACCCTATTCTGTTTTTTCAGGGAGTTAGAATCATGAAAGGGCCTCTCTTTGTTGGGAAGAATTTTGAGGTGGCCCGGGAAAGACAAGGTACAGTTGCTGTCAGAAAGTGAAGGTAAAGAATGTAGGCTGCCGACTTCGATCCTGACTGTGATCATTTCAGTTTCTGTACTTCTGAAACCTAGCATCTTATTCTGTAAATTGGCCTACTCCTGATTTGTAATTTCTTCAAGTAGCTCTACTCTTCTCCAGCTTTTGGCTCAAGCCATCTTTTACTTTACTCCTTATCACTTTCTCCTCCCACCCCAAATCTTATCTGTTAATCGCTTGTTCTAGTTATGTTATTTGTAATTTTTCTGCATTGTTTTATTCCACCACAATCACCCTAACTGGTTTTCACACCATCACCACAGCCTTTTAACTAGATACGCTGACATGCAATCTCTCACTCCTTCAGCCTCTTGTTCCTTCACGGTGACCAGATTAATTATATCTTTGTATTATAATCTTTGTATTATACAACTATTAGACTCCTCCTTGACTTAAAAAATTCAATGTGTCTATGGATTGCAGGAAGGATAGTCAAGATCCTTTCATCAGTTGCACAGGTTCTTCCAACGAGCACCTTAACTGCCTTCTCCTTTTATCCTTCTACCTTCCATTGTAGACAAATTAATCTCCTGTCATCCAAACACAGGCCAGTGTATGTCTCAGCAATACCTCTGATTATGCCCAATCTACATTCTATCTAAATGCTTTGCCTCCTCTAAGAACAGAGCCAGAGACTTCCTTGTCCAAGAAACCGTGGTCAAATTTCAACATAAAGTCATCTTTTACCCCTTTACCTGTGGCGGGTGTTTTCTGAGATTCAGCATAATGTATTAAAAAGAATCTTGTAGATACATGTTGGATTCCAGGTCTGCCATATACCAGCTGTTGGAGTGTAGACAAATGACTTCATACTCTGCCTCTGTTTTCTCATCCTCAGAATGGAGATTAAAATATTTATCTTAGTTGAATTATTTGTCTCAGTGTGTTTATTTTTATTTATTGTTTCTCTCTCTTCACTATAAGCTTAAGATAGCAGAAATGTTGTCTATTTTGTTAGTTGCTTTTTACCCCTGGCACCTAGACTGATGTCAGGCACAGAGTAGGAAATCCATACTATTTGTTGAAGGAATAAATGGTTAGTACCAAGGAAGGGCTTCACAAGTGGTGGCCATCAACATCATCATTGTCATTCACCATACACCATCTTTTTAATGCAGCCTGGCATCATTATTTATTTTCTATGTGAAGTCAGTATCATATTATTTCTCTTTTGTAGGTCCTTAGTAACTACTTGGTGATTGGCCCTGTCCAAAAATGTAACACAGCTACTACTGTACAGAATTACATGAAGTTGATTATTTGAGGAAATGAGAGTCTGAAAATAGAATCAAAGCTTATTTAGTGGCATCTTTTTTCCCTTGAGAAAACATATTCACATCTCATTGCAAGTAATCCAACCAGAGATTATTATCAGCCTCTAGGCTCTTCAGGCCACACATATTTACTTTTTTAGCAGCCATTTTAAATTATTTTCTATTCCCCTTCAAAGCCCATAAAATAATAATATGTCATATTCTAATAGCGCCTCCGAGAAAATGATTTCTGACTAACACATGAAAGTTTAAAAAAGTCAAATTTACAAGCATGTATGTGAGAAGAGATGATGTTATTTAGGATTCTACAGTGAAATTTCAGTGGTGCTTTGAGAACATCAATTCCAAACAGCTAACCCCCTCCCAACCAAACCCACCTGCACAGGATAATTTTTCAACTGTCCAATTGATCAATTAGTCTTACCTCCTACAAAAATGTGTCTGTGGGAGTTGGGTTTTGTCTTTCTCAGTGAGTTATACCTCAGCTTGAAATACTTTATTCTATTCAATTTTTCCTATGCAAGATTTGATAAAAAATAAATCAGGGAGAGCATGGCCAGCATGGGTTCATGGCGTTTGACCACTTCTGCAGCAAGAAGATCTGCAACCCACTAGAAACGTACAAAACCTTTCTATTCTCCTTAAAACTGAGACTGTTCGTCAACCTATTCATCAACACAGAACTATCAAGTATGTGTCATTATCCCCACTGTACAGACTGAGCTACCGAGGTTCAGTGAGATTAACCAACTTGTTCAAATTTCTGCTTCATAATCTGAAGGCCTTTACTTGCTTATGAAAAAATCAGACACTTGAACAAATAGAATCAATGTTGACTTTAAATAACATATTTTTGTACATTTTCCAAACAGTACCTGTAAAATCATTTGTGTTGCCATGAATTAAAGAGCAACCTTTCAAATCCATCTACCAATTGTCTCTCTCTCCAAGTGCAGACATGCATAGGCTGAAGGAAAGAGAAGAAAGAAGTATTTGATTGGTAATCATAGTGACACTCTTCTCCCTAGGTACTTATTTGATCATTTTGGCTGAATAAATTTTGAATGGTTCAGGGAAAAGAGAATTATGTTATATTAGCAGGAATATTACATATAGATCTCTGCAAAGATAGTCTTAAATACTGAATGATATTTTTATTTTTTCATAAACAAAGAAAATTAAAAGAATATTTTTTTCTTAAATCAAAAAATTATGGTTTCAAAATTCAAGCACTTATACTTTTTAATGTGCCCTCTCTCTTACTTTTTGTAAGCGTTACGTAAATATAGATTCAGAATATTGTGATTGAAATTCCTAGAGGGGATTCTTGTGAAACTTAAGAGCAAAACGTAGTTGACACTCGTTCTGTGTTACCCTAGGGCTACAGTTTTGATCATAGTCTGAGTGGATTCATTCCTGTCAGGACAATGAATTTCATACTCATGTCACAGGTAAATTTTACAATCCTTTTGTCTTTTTAAAGTACAAATGAAGTAAGAATTAATTCAGTTATAATATAATATTCCAACTAAGATGTAAAGAAAATAATGGTATCAAACATATAACATATGGACCAAAATCAGCCCCTTCAATTCTGCGTGCTGGAAGAAATTTATTGTAGTGCCAACATTAATGTGAATACACACATTTATACACTTATGATCATTTTTAACATCAAATTCATCCAGATAAATAAAAAATAGGAGCAAATGTGTTAGGAGTTTATCAATTCCTCAGGAATTGTAAGAAAGAAGTGGCTACTTTGTTACTAAATCATATAAGCAGTGCAGTCCGTTATATATCATCTTTCAGTTTTAAAAGATTTTTAAGTTCCTATTCGCCTTTGCACAGGTATTAGACACTAGTGACAGTTGCTTTGAATTTTTTAAAAAAGTACATTCTGATCATAGGTTCCCAAGAAGGTTAAATATAAATTAGTCATAAAGCCAATGGAACAGACAGGAAATGATTAGGCTCTATGATTATTTCTAAATTTATAGTGTTTTAGCATTGCTAGTGTTTAATTAAGGAGAAAAAGGAGCAAATTTTATTTTACATGATTATTTAAGGCCTCGAAGATTAACGTTCTTCTTACGCTGTAATGCTGCAGTTCTAAAGCAGTGTTGAAGACAACAAAGTCCTATTTGATAGTCTAGCCTTTCAGTGAACAGCTCTTCTTCCTGTCTTTGATGTAGGAATGGTTTATTTAATCAATTATTAATCAAAGTTATGGCATTCTTCTTATATATTTAGGTAAAACTAAAAGATGACTTTCCCGAGCCTTATTGCTTAAATAAAAGTTTAAATAGACTGAAAACACTTGACTTTGACGTGGCAGATATTGCAGAGATTTAAGTCTTAGAGCCACTGGTCTTAACTGGAGGCTTAGATGAAAAGGTGTTTTGTGTGTGTGTGTGTGTGTGTGTGCATGTGCATGGGTGTTCAGTGCAATTTTCTAGAAGTAGACGATAAGCATGTGCCGAAGTATCCAGAACACTTTTGATAACCTTCCTTCTGATAACAAAAGCCAGTACAGATAATTTGATTAGTGTTTTCGTGGCACAGGTGTTAAAGTTGACAGGAAACAGCTGAAAGACACAGCATTGTGGTGCAAGCCGGGCAGCTGGACACTTTGTGCGTGGAGAATCTTGAGCAGTTGGTAACATTTGGCAGCTTAACATAGAAAAAAAATGACTGCTAGCAAAATCTCAACTGCTGCTAATTAGCAGCAATGAACTGTGGGTAGGACAGTGCGTTTTAATGCGAGAAGATTTTTACAGTAACCACCACACTAAGGGGGAGAAATAGACAGAAATGCTCCCCAGCTGACCCTCGTGGCAATCCAAGCTGCACATTGCAATAATCCTGTAAATTACTATGCTTTCTTATACAGTAACTTGGAGTTAATTAGTAATTTAACATTCCTCTACACTATTAAATGTCTTTCTTGCATTATATTATGTTGTTTCATGGGCTTACCTTAACACTAATGGGGTTTTGTTATATTTTCTCAAAACAGTAACAGTAAAATAAAACTGAGCTAGAAAATTAATTAGTTATCTTTTACCTTTGATTTACCTGTTATTAACAATTAAGTGGTGGTACACATTTTTAAAGTGGTTGTGGAGGTTCCATTGAGATGAATATGCTTCCAGAATATATTACAGAGGAAAAGTGAATAAAAATGAGAAGTGTACATGCAATGCAAACACGTTTTTTCATGTTTCCATTCTCATAGGGCAGGGGACTATCTTGTGGGTGGAGGCAGGTGAGGGAGGCTAGAGGGAGAGGAGGAAAGCTTATTTACCTACATGCACTAATTTTTAAGAGAATCTTTGCAAAGAAAAAATCCATACCATTCACGGATTATGTCATACAATGTGAATGTGCTAGAGCAAGTAGTGGATTTTACCATATAGCTATATAGAAGAAAAATGCACATTTTTGTAGCTTTGTGGTTTGTAAATGCCAGAGGATTTTGCAGGATTCTGTGACTGGGGAAAAGTTATACTTAAACATTTAGATAATATAAATCAATGCATGCAATGTTAACATTCAGGTAGAAAACTGAGGTGTGAAATTGTGGTAAATGAAATTATTCTGATTACTTCAACAGAAAAAAAATGTTAAAATTATCAGTATTTTTTTTTTTTTTAATTCCTTACCCAGCCAACTCTTTCCTCCCCGGCAAAGCTAATTTTCCTATTGAAGGCAGTAGACAAAGCAGTATTACACACATGCACTTTAAAAACTGTCCTTATGCATTTAAAAATGAAATTCTACTGCATTCTGTATATTAAAGATAACAGAAGTGTTTTTATTTGGCGTCTCAATGATCAATGTGAACTCGATGGTGGAACAATTTAGTAAAAGCAGGGCTAAAAGAAGAAAAGCTACGGATGTGTACGTGGAAAGGAATGAATTCAGTACAAAACATTTCCAAAAGATTTCGTCTCTTGGGGCTCCCTCTAAAAGAGTGTCTGCTACCATTTAAAACCCCATCCTTTGCAGCTGGATTTGAACATTCCATAAAAAATTCATCCGCGCTTTAAGAGATTTCTGCTTTTCTGTCCTCTCTATTGTTAGACAAATTGAAGTGTGCACTCGGAAGGAGAGTGGCAGTGAACTGCGAATTTATTTACTCATTCGATTCTAATATTGAGAGAATCTCCTCGCTCCGTTCAAAGGGTAGAGCAACAATACAAGTGACATCAGGTCACCCAGCACTTCATAGCTACCTGTGAGATAGAATTGTTCTCCTTGCAGATAGGAAGTGACTGAAACCTCTTTTTCTCATCAATGTCTATTATGATTGATGGCTCTATGGTCACATTGAATATGCCCTTTTTAAATAATTCACAATGTCATCACCATAGTACTAGTTTATAACTAGCCTGTTATTTTTACCTTTGTTCATTCACTATCAGAAGGTTAGATAAATTAAGTACTGTGTGGATTTTGGTAGCATTATAACCAACCAAAGTAGAGTGTTTATAGCCCAACAATAACAAAGCATCAGTTTTATTTTTTTACGACACTCTGAATGCCTCCCTCTCAATAAATCCTAAGAGGAAATTCTGATAAAGCAGAGGCACTTGTAGCACATTTTAACCCGAAACCACACTTTGGTATTAAGTGTATAAGGTAAGCCCATCATAAGACTCTCAATATAAAAAGTAGTGACGCCGCATTGAGACAGAGGAAATTTTACCTAAATTTTATACTCATTTCAAAATAAAATGTTATATTTATTTAATGACTTTATAATAATTAAATTTACAATTCACTTCCAAATATCTAATGCATGAAATCATTAAGCAGCACTTCTACAAAAGAGCAGTAAAAGCAAACATTTTAAAATATAATGCTTAAGATTGGGAGTGTACTATATGATAAATAATACGATATTTCAGTTTATTTTTTAAATTGTTTTACAATCAGTTTGTTATTTAATTCTTGAAATGTTGATGCTGACCTTCAAAAGTCCTTTATTTTATAAATTAAATTTAAAATGATTATTTAGCAGTTCTGTTGGATGGACGAGCACTAAATAGTCACTAAAATGAGTAATGATATCGCTTTTATAATGCCAATTTTAAAAATTGTTTTACACACTAATCTTTGATAGAGCAATTTTACAAATTTAAAATATTAATCAAAGTACTATATATTGCCTTAAATAACCAGAGTTTCTTTATATTTTAATTTTAACATTGTGATCAATAGAAATTCAAAATATTTTATTTGTGCAAGCTTTCGCACAGAGAATGAATGCTTCAAAGTTAAGAACATTTATTTTCTTAAAACTTAGGTATCCTGTACATATTTAATCTATAATAAAATGTATAACTTTTAGAGATAAATTATGTGCTTAATAAAAGTGTATTTTTATAAAAATTAACCCAGGTGCTTTTATTTTCAAGATTCTAATTTTGGATTCTTACTTGTTGAGTTTACTATTGAATTCTGTATCTCCAAGTATCAAAATCAGGTGGAATGAAAGAACATAAAACTTGTCTGGACTTAAAATATGTGGTCAAAGTCTCAATATGCTGTCATAAGTGAAAGAGGCCAAACTGATAGGCAAGAATTGCCATGTGATCAGGAATGCTGTAAGTAAAAGTACAGAGACGCTTTTCACTCATCCACCCAGTAAATATGTATTGGCTACTAGGAAACAGAGAGCCCTGGCTCTTGTTCATCTGAAGCTTACATTCTATCAGGGAACACAGACAATAAAATTGTTTTTAAAATTTAAAAGACAATAAAATTGTTTTAAAATTGATTTTAAGGCAATCTCAGATAGTAATAAGTGCTTTGAAGAAAACAAAGTAGGATGATGTGCTAGAGAGAGGAAAGCAGAGATTTTAAGGGCTGGATTTAGACTGAGCGGTCAAAAAACCTCTTCCTGTGTGGGTTATATGGTGCTGAGACAAATAATGAACACGTGCCAGTCATGCAAAGATATGGGGCCAGATTATTTTAGATCAGCCATTCCCAGTTCCTGCTATGGAAAAAAACAAGTCTGATATTCCAAAACAACTGGAGTGATGAGGAGAAGGCAGATACCAGATGAGGTCAGGGAGACAGGCAACAGCTGGGGGGAATGTGGCACTTAGACCATAAAATGTTTGGATGATATTCTATATGCAGTGGGAAGCCATGAGGAGGTGTTAAGCTGGAGAGTGACATCCTTTGGTTTATGTTTTACAAAAAATTCCTGGCTGTAGAGTTAGACAAATATTTTGAAGCCTTGATGCCACTTCCATTTGTATGCTACTTAAGTTGTGGAAGCCTCAGTTGTTTTGACTCTAGTTTAGGGATAGTTCAATAAGAAAGATCAATAAGAAAGTGACTAAAACTGTGCTTGGCAATCTGTAAGGGCTCAATTAATGTGATGTCTCTTCTTACCATTTATTTTGAATATAAACTTTCAAAATTACTAAACACAGAATTCCAGCTTATTACTGCTGGCAGTAATTAATTTTCTTTTTTATATTAACTTAATTTGTCTTTGTGAACAAAATGAAGTAAACAAAAAAATAATCAAAGATCAAAAATCAATAATCAAAACCTGTCTCACAGGAGAGACCACTTAAGTGACTATAGGTATTAGTAAAATAATTACATTTATTGAGACTTTAGGATGTTCCAGACACTATTCTAAGCTTTTTATGTATATTAGCTGATTTAATCTTACAACAAAGCTATCAGTTAATACTGCTATTATTCTATTTTATACATGAAAAAAGAGAGGCCAGATAGTTTGCATAATTTGCCTAAGTCACAGCGATAGAAGTAGGATTTTAGCTTAAGTGTTCTTTCTCTAAAGCTAATATCTTAACAACATTTATGGTTTAAAGAATTAGAGAACTTAAAAATTTGAGATTTAATATGGTTAATATATACTTTTCAATTTACAAGTTAATTGATACACACATAAAATGAAAATTCAATTGGCCATTACTATCATCTTTTTATAAACTAAGTGGCTTAGATTTTTTAAAATACATATTAAAGATAATAAAATGAAAGCTTGCTTGGTTGAAAAAAGAACAATCTTTTTGTCAGACTCAGATCCTCCATTTTTAAAAGCGATATTATTTAAAAATTATTTTACATATAACTCATGGATTTTTCCTTTCTATATCAGTTACTTCTCTAACCTTGACCTAAATATAATCTCAAAGAAACCATGTGAAAAATAAAATCAATTGAAAAACAGGAAAATATTTAATTAGAGAAAAATCTCTTTTCATTGAAATAAGCTTTTTATTTTCCTTTTTCCAGAGATGGGGACTCAATTTTATAGTTACAAATTAAAAATTGGCCTTAAATATATTTCAGAATCTATTACCACAAGAAACTCTTTTTACAATTAAAGTGGAATTGTGCTGTTTATTTCATAAAACATTAAAGAAGAGCTTGCTTCATGTATATGGCAATTTAGTAAGTGGACAAAGATATGGAGCAATTCAAGAGTAAACTAGGAAATGAAAGATTTAACAAAGAGGAGATACACTCTAAGGACTGTAGAAGCTTAAGAATCACTTTTAGTTTTTACTAAAACTAATGAAAAAGTGAAAGAGAAAGACTTATGTAAGTGGAGGTATGAGTTCACTTAGGCAATAAATTACACTTTGTGAAAATTTTTAAAATGAGATTGAATTATCTCTGGCTATCCTACTTAAAATTCCCATGGCTTTCTATATAAATAGCCACCCTTTAGTGCGCCATTTTCTCAGGTTTTGCCTCACTTTAAAACGTTCATTCAGTAAATAGTCACCATAATAACTATACTGTATGCCACTGTATTCAAGGTAATATACTAGACAACTTGAGATATACAAGCCAACAGTAAACAGCTTCCGGTCTCAAGGTGTTCAGAATTGAGAGATTTAGAGGAAATAAGACAACTGTATCAGAACTGATACCAATGTGGACTGGCTTGGACTTGTTGAGCTGGCCAGTTCACATGGTGGTGTGATGAATCATTTCACTTTAACAAGACTGAAGGTACAGTTGCATTTTTCAGGAAAGATTTGGGTATGGCTTTTATTAATGAAGAAATTCAGTCTTCATGTAACTTCTTCCATGAGTGAGTTCTGTATCCTAAATTCAGAAAGACTTCGCATTCCCAAGATGACTGATCAGTCCCACTCATGGAAGGAGCATCACCACTTCTCTCCTCAGCAGGAGGAAGATAATGCCAACACCTTATGCCCTAGAAGGAAAGCTCCTAGACAATTCCAGCAGGGCCAAACTTGATACCTGGCAAAAGAAAAAATAAATACACCCAGCCATACACACCTAAAAACAATCCAAATAAATGAAGTAAAAATATCCCAGAACAAAGAAATTTAAATTGAGGAAACTTTTAGTAAATATATGAGTAATAGCAATCTGATCAATGGCCAGCATAAATCTGAGGGTGTGAAAGTAGTAGCTGGCACAATAAGATGAGACTCTTCCAAGGCAAGTCTTATGAAGGTGAAAGACAATGTTCTAAGGATAGAATCTGTGGAATGAGAAGTGCAATTAAGAATGACAACAAAAAAAGAGGTGGAAGAGGGGTAAGGAATATGAGGAATCCTGGGAAAGCAGTGACATTAAAAGGAAGGGAAACTATTTTTCTTCTTTCCTTGCTGTCCTTTGAAAAAATTAAGAATTCACTCTAGCCAAGAATGGTGAGAGAGTTTCGGAGGAGTTTTTTTTTTGGAGAAGAAGAGTGATCTGATAGTGGGGGGATAAAATATGAAGTTAGGATAACTGATTTAGAGGCTTGAAAACTGTATTTTATGATCATGTTGGTAAAAATAAAAATAAAGGTATTTTTCTAATTTTAAAAAAATATTCAGAATTTATAAAATTAATAATTCAGTCAAACCATATAGTTACATTTTACCTGACATATTGAAATAGGTTTTCTTTGTGTGTGTTTCTAATACATTGTGTTAATCCTTCTTTACATAATTATCCTCTATTACATAATGTAGGATTATCTGTGACCTAAAAAACTCAGGAAAATTTAAGTGGAATTTTCAGAAGTGACCGTCACCTGTCTTGGTACACAAAAATGTGTCACTTCTGAGAAGGTTCATGGCCAATTCCACCCACTTATCAAATCAAGCCATAACTGTAGATTTGAACTCCAAGAACAATATCAAAGAATCATTTAGTATATGATGACTAAAATGATGGCAATTTAAATAACACTTTGCCATCTACTTTACAAGAGATCTACATATAACCAGGCTTCTAATTAAAGTGAAAAAAAAAAGTTTGTGGCTTTGGAACCCAATCAGTCTGGGATCAAAATATCAAAGGCTTGAGCAAACAGACTCATTGCACTAAGCAAAAATTTTTCTAAAATGAGAGACAACTCTCATTCTGTCATTTCTAACACTCTTCTCTTAGATATGGCATAGCATGGTGCAGTGTAGTATGTTGTCACATACAATCACATACTATTGTGTGGATATTGGAGCTAACAAAGATTGAAGAGATCATCTTTCCAAACCCTCATTTATCACACAGTTTTCCAGGAATACAATAAAGAAAACAAATAAAATCCCTGCCCACATGAGGCTTATAATATAGTTTCAAAAGATGAGGAAATCCAAAGAGTTTAGGTGACTTTTCTAACCCTTTTTATCTCTCGAGGTCCTTCAGTTAAAAATGGAAAATTAGAAGAAGAGCTCAAGTCTTCTGACTCCCAATTTAATAATATTTCTAGTACTCTGGTCCTGGGGGTCAGAAGAATTGTTCCAATTTGTATTCATTGACAAATACTTTAGAAATGACGTTGTATGTGACATATTAGTTTATATCTTAAAAAATAATTGTCCCAGTCAATAGTATTTACGTTCTTTTGTCCTTTAAAGGGAATGTAGTTCTCAGATACTAACAGCACCTTTATATTCTTCATATGAAGAAGGCAAGAAACGTAGGCTTAAAAGATAACTTCATGGTCTAATGATGTCCCAGAGAACAATGAAATAAAGGTGTTATTCAGATTGTTAGGCTAAATGCAGAGTTAGTCTATGACAGCTTTCTAAATAAAACTTCTAATTCAAATTAAAAAAATTTCCTCATTACTGTAATAGAAATTTCCCCAAGCTTTACAACCTTTGAGAGCAAACAAGGAGGCATTAAAACAATATTCAAATTTTGTAAGTTATTTGTTCATGTTAGCTGACATTGGAAATTCAGCCCTTATAAAATGCTTCTTTCTCCAAAATATTTCCAAGCGGTGCCAACGTTTCCCTTACATACTCTGCTACAGTTCTTCTATGATCAACTCTTGCCTAAACTGTTGAGCATTATCTTGTCTGATGCCCCTCCAAGCATGGCAGTCCCCTGTTGGTAGTTGCCTCCACTCTATCCAGCATTGCATTTACCACCAATTCACCACCAGCATAGCCATCTCTATAAGATCCCCATGTTATCCACTCGTCTCAGCTGAGCAGCATATTCATTCCTTCTGCTCCTCTAGGAATGCCATTTCACTTTTGGTGTCTATATTGTTCTCCCACAATACCAAGAGGTATACTCTGTATTTGTTAACATTTTTTAAGGAGTGTCGGTGAGGGATACTAATTGGACTCCAATGTTACAGAGTGACAACTCTCAATTTTCTTACAACACTTTACCATGTATCTGATCATGTTTTAATGAGATAATACTCATACTACAGAAATATTACTTCCTTTTGAACATCTAGCTAAACTAGGTCAAACTTATCATACTTAGGTCCTTATCAATGGACTCAAATGAAACAGTTTAAGGTTTTAAAGAATCTTAGAAATGCAATGTGAATAAAAGGGTAATACTTTTAAATAGAAGATGAAAGCCTGGGCATCATTTACAACTCAATGAGACTTCTTTCTCAATACCAAGACAAAGAGCAAAAGTCAATATTTGGGTATCTATCTCATAAGATCTCTCTTAATCCTGCATAAGAAATTCTCTAGTGGCCTGTAGACGGTCAACCTATTGGTGAGATATGTAGCTACTAGGAGGCATTGATTCTGTCAAAAGTCCAGGCTTTCTAATGCAGAATTCTGTGCTTATATGAATTACTTTTCTATCCTGAAGATGTAGAAAGAAGGAGCAGTCACTGTATTTTTTTACTTTTTGTCTCTAATGGGTAATACATGAATGTTTTGCATCCTATTGATAATGGTAAATATTTGAAGTCCAAATGTTATCTCATTGTTATTAGTATAAAGAGAAAAACAACAAAAAGTGAAAACAATTAAAAAGAAGACTAACTTTATCATTGCTATTGGCTGATGGCCTTTTCTGATCAAAATTCAGATAAAATCAGTGCAAGAAGCCCTGATCTAAGAACTGACTGGGATTACAGAAGAGTTTTCTGGATGCGGCTGGAATGTGAGAATTCCACATTGATTGTACATGCGTTTTAAAAGATTGATCTTCTATAAAAACAAAATAGAAATAAATTTTACCCTTATCCATATGAAACACATTATGAACAAGATTGGTTTTCCAAAATCCATGTTAGATGGGATTGTAGTGTCTGAATGGAAGTCTTTACTTTATGAAAATTATAATTATTTTGATTTTTGTCCACAATCAGCTTGAATGTTGCAAAACTCTGCAGGTGCTTGCTGTTATAACAAAACCATGGGAACAGATGGTGCAAGGTACCAGGCCAGCTTGAGGGATTAAATGTGAGGCTTTTGAAATTTAAAATTAAAGCTGGGTGATCTTGGGAAAATGTGCCTGCCAAACATGGTTACTTAAAAAAAATAAAAATAAAAAAAGTTATCCAAATTCTCTTGACAAGCTTATTTACATTCAAATGACTGGGAAATATTAAGTAGTTATAAAGTACTCTTGGCAGGGTACAGGCCCACCTGACCGAATTAAAGTATGAAATGCTCAGTTCCATTATGGTGCTAAAGCTTTGCTTGCAGTGACCTCCCCCTCAGGTTTAGTTCCTAATAGAAGCCAGTTTCTTTGAGCTAGGTGGTACATTTTAGGTGCTAAAATAAAGATAACCTAAACACTCTCTCTTCTAAATGGACAGAGTGAAGTGTCTTGGTTGAGTCGCTGATGATAAATTTAAGGATTCACAACACTTGTCATTGGTAGAAGAAAAGAGAAAAGTAAAGTTTCGAAAGTTAAAATAGTCAACCAGATTTACTTAATTTGAGAACTAAATCCATGCCAAAAAAATATATTAATAGAAACATATATAAAATATCAAGTTGTTATACTTATGTTATTCCGAGTATATTCTTTATAATAAAATAATGCCTTATAATATATAATAGCACATTTGAGCAACTACTATGTAACATAAAATTTATGTATATTAACTTTAATACTCCTAATTTTTTTCCAAAGTAGATACTATCATCTGTATTTACAGATGTAGAAACATTCTGTGTTACTTGCCAATAAGTTTTGAAAACTTGAGTATAAGATTGGGTGAGTTTGGCTTTGAGTATCAGTTTCTTTTTCAGTTTGCCAAATATATTTGTAATTATTATCTCATTTGATCCCATCAACAATATCATAAGTCCACGCATAAGTGATAATACCCATTTTATAGATGAAAATGACAGAACTTTTGAGAGGGACTGGAAATTGTAGCATATCACATAACCGTGAAATGGCAGAACCAGGCATAATGCATGGGTTTCTTGTGCCATTCTTTAGTGTTATTGCCATTGACTTATTTGGTTAGATAACCCTGTAGTGGGGCGAGGCATTTAAGGATGTGGGTCCACATAGTTTAGTCTTTATCTTTTCCTCTGGAAAACCAATCTAGTGGCTTAACATCATCGTGTTTCTTCTTTTCTGGGTTGTGGTGTTGTTCATGATCATGGGTTAGAATTCTTCTTATATTCTCCAGGAGATTTTGAGGTTTCCAAGAAGATAAATGAGTCAGACATATTCAGGATATTGGTCTAGGCATTTGAGACCTAAGTGTACACAAGACGTGGACCTTGACATGTGGATGGTCATAATCTAGTTAAACTGCATGATATCTCGTCCGATGCTGAGAATTTTACATATTTAATTTCATCCAATTTCTCCAAAAGCACGTTAGTTAGTATTGTTATTCCTATTTTAAATATGAAGAAATTGAGGTTCTGAAAGATTAATTCATTTGCCTGAAGCCACATAGCTAAAATGTGAGGATGCTGGAATTCATATTCAGGTCCAATTGACTAAAGCCATAGGAGAGAGAGAATATACACAATTAAAATAAAATGTGAGAAAGCGAGCTACAGTGTTATAATTGGAATATAAATGAAGTAATAGAAAAACATTCTGATTGGGGGAAGTTCTCATTATAGATGGTAACATTTGGCTTGAATTCTTCTTGAAGAAAGATTTTGCAAACTAGCCTAAAGAATGAATGGAGTTCAAGCAGTGCAGAAGAGGATCAATAAAGCCATGGAGTCATAAAGTTCACACGACATTGAGAGAGAAGAGGGACATGAGTTGGGAAATCTTCATAATGGAAATAATAAAAATGATACATTTATAGATGGGCACATTCGAGGAGGAAGAGGTTCAAGGTCATCCATTTATCTTGGATATTAGAAGTCTATTACAAATGCTTAGGTACGACATCACAGTGGAGCCACTGCAGAGATGAACCATTTATCTGTGCATACGTATCTCCCAAGTACCTAATAAAATATTTCTAAAGCTAAGCCTTAGATTAAACAGGAAGGCTTGGAGATATTCAGGAAAAAAAGTTTACCTTATTTATGATAATGTGTTATTCCTTCTTAAGGTTCTACAATATTTTTCTTTGCCACTATCTTCTCTGACTACTTAAAGTGAAAACTCCAGTGCTTGTTCACGAAGAACATAATCTTTATTCCAAGTTTAAAACTCTTACATTATACCTGTATTTTGATTGGAAGAGAATTGACTATAAATGAAATTCATTATGCTTCGTAGATCTTTAATGAAGGTTTTTTTCAGAGTAAAAGTGTGAATTTTATTCATCCACTATTAGTGGATGAGTTTTTCTAGTGTCTTGAATATTAATGACCATTTCGTACCTACTAATGGTGTCAAAATAGGAAGCATGAAGTGGAAACTCACCATTCTCAACAGACCTGGAAATGGAACACCTGCTCAGCTTTATGTCTCTTTATTTTGCTTCTGTTTGCCTATATGAATATTTCAAATATATCTAAAAGTTGTGGCCATATTTGTAACTCCAATACCAAGTAGAGCTTTGCTAAATTTGTGGCTATCCAGTAAACTATGAGAATAGCAGCAGAAGCAGCCATTACAAAAACCCCACAAAACCATAGAATAAGATTAATTGTTGTGCCATCTGTTACTCTTAATCAACTTCCCAAAAAAGTATTTTTGCCATTGATCAGATCACCTATAAAATTTCCTGGTTATATATTAGCATTCTAGCAACCATAATTCCTCATCGACTTCATTGGAAGGAGACCATCTATTTCTCTTTATTCATACTAAAGAGCATCAGTCCACAAGCACTTAGAGGAAAATAGATGCAATGCGAAGTGAGGCAAAGATTGCGTTTTGAGAATTTCACTAGCATCCATTGAACTATTACATCCTGGAGGAGTGTGGAGCATATAGTTCTCTGTATACTTAGAAAAGATCAAAACTGATTGCAGCCTTTTAAGAACATTTAAGCACAAGAAAGAAGGTGTGTACTTTTCACCCAGCCATGAACTTGATAACCAGAGGTGTGTAAAGCTTAACAGGTGGCAACAATTCCTTCAAAACCAAAGTATCTTGCAAATCCTATATTACTGGATGTTGTTCGCTTGTGCCTTCTTTTAGTGTGCTAGATAACCTATTAATTCTAATCTTACTATTCATATGAAAAATATGCCTGGAGGACAATTTAATCATTTATTAAGGCACTTTATTTACTTTACCTTCACTTTCTTGCCCTAAGAGTTTGTGTTCATTAACTAAATATGTTACTGTGGAAAGACTAGAAGGCACAGTGAATTCATCGTACAGTTGAACCTTAAGAACTTGCAAAAAGGGAGTGTACAGGCTCCAGTGAACCAGCAACTGATCCGATGGTACCAGGTGCTAAAGGCCTGGGAGGACCTGACAGCATCAGGAAAAGCAGGTTGATAAAGTTCTGTGCCATTGACAGCCAATTTGGTAATAATAACAGACTGACTTTCCATTTTCTTGTTTCTTATACCTGACCTATCATGTCTTAGTAAAGATTTTATAGACTTTAATTAGGTATTATGGTTATAGAGATGGAATAAAACAAAAGTCTGCCAGGATCAGACCAAACCTTTCTGCTTTGCATAACAGACCTTTGATTGGGATGTTTATTTGGCAGGTACAGGCTGGCAAGAGGGACTGATTTAAATTAACCAGAAAAGGAACAAAGTAGATTCAGGGAGCAAGCTAAATTAAAGTAAAAAAGCAAAAGAAATTCATAGCAAAGGCATTTGTCTGTCTCCTTGTGCTGTGTCATTGGAACACATTTAGCTTTTTATATCAGCCTGTCCTACAACAAAGCCAGTGTTTATTCTGGCTGATACTTAGAAAAAAATGTGAGATGTACAGTAAAAGCATCAGGGACCATGTTTTGACATTAATTATAAAGGTACAGTTCTTAGAATGTTTTTCTCTAAAATTTTACTTTCTAGGAAGATTTTCTACTTATATAAAAAAATAACTTGTCATCCAAGATCCTTTATTTTCCAAATAGAAAGACAATGCTGTCAATAAAATACATATTGAGGCAAAAACCCCATTAATACTATAACCAGGTAAAATATTATCCAGCTTGGGAATACTACAGCACATCAGAATTATAGTTTCTAGCATTTTGATACATAGTAATGATTTTGGTGTGAAAAAATATATTACTCTAAGAAAGAAAAAATATATTACTTTGGTTGCATCCAAACTTTAAAGTGTTTCTCATTTTAAATTATCCATCTTTTTTCAATTTAGAAAGACTTTGGTTCAGTTGAGTCCTATTTTTGCAATATCTTAGGATTTTAAAATATCACCCTGTTTTGAAATGTAAATTAGCACACATTGGTAGAAGAGGAAAGGATTATGAGTTATATATGGGCCAAAACTCTAATATCCAAACCATATGGTTCTAATCCAAATTTGAGTACTTTTTTTAGTGGAAATAATTGGATTTACTCTGAATCATTGAGACATTATCAATTTAGAGTTTTCAGGGAACTTAGAAAGTATCTCAATCTAGATGAGAAAGTAGAGAGGTAAGTCATTTTCCTCCTGTCAAACAGTTAATGAAAGGCATAGCTATAACATAGTTTATCACAAAAGAGAAAAATGACACCCTTCTTTCACCCCACCCACCAACTGCATGGAATACACGCCTCAATTCCAGAGGTGATGCATGGAATCAATAGTTAGGGGAGAATAAAGTTGTGCATCAAAAATAGCTATTTCCACCTGCAAATAAACCCAGAATGAATAAACATTGACCATTTCTTAGCATGAGGTAGAAAGTGTCTTGCAGATTCTCTTCAGTACATCATCCTAAGAAATAATTCAGATTACCTTTTCCTTAAGCATCTAAATATTCACTGTGAGATAAATTAGAGTTTAAAG
Source organism: Equus quagga (assembly GCF_021613505.1). Taxonomy (NCBI): domain Eukaryota; kingdom Metazoa; phylum Chordata; class Mammalia; order Perissodactyla; family Equidae; genus Equus; species Equus quagga. The sequence continues at coordinate 97,286,021 of NC_060270.1, read as the reverse complement.
GAGTTAAAGAACATTTGCAAATGCTTATGTTTTGGTATATATGATATATCACAGAAATTATGGTCTTTATAATACATCAAGTTTAAATTTCTACTGAAGTAGATTAGTCTTAAAAATGACTTAAATTATATAATTACAACGAATATTTGCTAAGGCTAAAAGAAACATTTCTTTTATCTCGATAACAATTGCCCACCTAGTAAGTTATCTGTAGTTATTTTGATGTCAGACCAGCCTTGTCATCAAGTGGACTATATTCACCATCGCCCATTACTCTTAGGGCACAAAATCTTAGAAAGAAATTCTAACAATAAAGTTATATATGTGAAAATCAAAACAAAATCCAACAGTGCATTTCAAATCAAATAGAGGGGACTTCCTCTTTTAAAAAAGAAGAAAAATATCCCCTTCTCTTTTTAGAAACAGAAACATTCTCTTTCTTGACCAAACTAGGAGGCAACTATAACTTCAAACCACAATTTACAAAGAAGCACAGCTAAATGGAAGGAAAATCAAACAGATATGTGAAGATGCCGGCAGAAATCTGTCGTTGCAGATCTCAAAGTGGCAGAGCAGAATTCTCTAAAAAGAAAGGTTCACACTAGAGAGCAGATCAAACAAGCTGCAGCTTGGAGTAATGGAATGGGTGTGCTTGCTGGCAGTGGTAGCCAGCACCTACACTGGAATGACAAAGAATCACAGATATAAGGGATGAATCGCGTGGAGACCCATATTTTCAAAAACTTTGTGACAGTGAGGCAGAGCAAGAGAGAAACCTGGCACTGGGGAGAAGGCTACAACTGCCAGTATATGCAGCTAGGAAAAAGGAAAAAGAAAAAATCTTGTGTCATAAGGAAAATTCCTGCTATCCTGGAAGATATTGTTGGTCCTTTCTCTACATAAATCTCCTACAAAGAGACTCTCCAGAAAGAATTCATTCAAAAATGAATAAATAAATAAAGAGAAATGAACACAGGCTCTGTAAAGTAACAATCAACAGGGAACTAGTACCTAAGAAGATATTGCAAGAGAAAATATGAGAAAGAACAAAAGATAATGGTAGATGAAAGACACACGCCAGGAAAACACTGCCACAGAGCAGACAAAAATTGCAACAAAATATTGCTCTCAGTTAAATAAATAAATAAAAACCTTAACAAAGTATTTGTCTCTATAACCCAAGAATCCAAAGCAGATGTACAAAAGCTTAGGAAAGGTATGATTTAAAACTAATATTAACTCTGAGCTGGTAGTAATTTAGAGAGTAGAGAAAGAGAAAAAAAGTGCGATGTAATGAAGACCATTGTGAAAGCAGTTCAAAGGAGATTTCCATTTCGGATAAAAAACAATAAAAAACAGTAAAGGCACAGTAGACAGGAGATAAAAGAGTTTTGAAATAAAAAGCAAATGAGCAAGTGTTTTAAAAGACTAGAGAAAATGTATACATATATGCAGTCAGAAAAAATGGCTAACATATTTGATGTTCATGATAATGAGAAACAGAAAGAGAAAAAACTAAAATACGTGGCAAGGAAATCCAGAAAATCTAAATCTGTAAATTAAAATGGCATATCTTGTTTAAAAAAAAAAAAGATGCAAAACAATCAACACCCAGATACAGAGTAGTAAAATTAATTAGCAAAAACAACAACTTCACTCCCTGAATGCCACATGGAAATGAAAAACAACAACCATCCCCTAAATACCTCTTGGGCCAATGAGAAAACCCAAGCAATAATTTTGAAACATCTAGAAAATAATGATAACATAAACTTACACATCAGAACTCTGTGGTCAATTAAAGTAATGCTCAAAGAAAAAGGTACGCTTTAAACATTTGTATTAATATATGAATAAAGAGTAAAGTAAGGCTCAGCTAAAGAACTTAGAAGAATGAAACCAAAATAAACCTTAAGAATCATAAGGAAGGAATCAACAAAGAAGAAAGCAGAGATTAATATTATTATTTTTGTTTGTTTGTTCGTTTAGTGAGGAAGATTGGCCCTGAGCTAACATCTATTGCCAATCTTCCTCTTTTGGCTTGAGGAAGATTGTCCCTGGGCTAACATCTGTGCCAATCTTCTTGTGTTTTGTATGTGGGATGCTGCCACAGCATGGCTTGATGAGCAGTGTATATGTCCCCACCCAGGATCTGAACCAGCAAACCCCAGGCTGCCAAATTGGCGTGTGAAAACTTAACCACTACGCCACCAGGCTGGCCCCAGAAAGCAGAGATTAATATTATAACATAGGAGAATAATTCAATAATGAATCTAATAGTTTTGCCTTTCAAAAATAGCCAATAAAATATAAATATTTAGCCAACATAGTTAAAAAGAAACTGACAAAAAATATATATACATAAAATAAGAGACAACACTCAAGGAAAAATGATAGAGGAAATTCATATAAATAAGCAATAGTTAAATGTGAACTCAGAAAAAAGAAAATCTGAGTAGACAAGTAACCATATAAAAAATAGAGACTGCGGTCAAAAAGTTACCGTCAAATGAATACCAGGCCAAGTTAGTTTCACAGAGAAATTATACTAAACCTTAAAAGGTCAAAACTCAAACGAACCAGCTGTTCTAGGATATACGGAAAAAATTCCATATTCTCATTTGTAACACAATTGATATAACTGACATAAGACATAAAAGAGTATAAAAATATTTCTATAAAATAAATATTGGTATAAGAATTCCAAACAAAGTCTTAGCAAGCAGAATTTAATAGTACAGTTAGATCACTACCTCAAGATGGACCTCAAGATGCACCACATTTTATCAAACGAAAATCTATAAAGGAACTATAAAAAGATATACTAGATTTTGAAAATAATCACATAGTGGGAAAATCCTTTCCATTTATGAAACAAAACTCAGAAGGCATAAAAGAAAAGATTGATAACCATAAATACAAAAGCAATTTGAATATTCTGCATGGCAACATATGTAATAAAATCAAAGAAAAACCTTGTATATTAAATGACAAGAATTTTAGTTTACACAATCTAAAAAGACCCAGAATATTAATAAGAAAAAGATCAACAACACAATAAGAAATTTTGTACCTAGTTAATGAAAAGAATACAAATGATCATAGAAAATGTTGTTTAAAAATGATTTACAATGAGATTACAAAATAAAATTATGGAACCATTCTTCATCTATAGTTTGACAAAGCTCAAAGGCTCTGCTATGAGAGGTTACAATTTCTTTAGAGTGCTATATTTAAAATTTAAAATGGATGTACCTTTCGACCAAGTAATTCTACTAGTGGGAATTTATCCTAAGATTATAGTCACACATTTATGAAGCAATCTTCCTCCTTTGAGATTCTTGCAAAATTGTTTGTAGCAGCTCAGGAAAAATCCCTTTAAAGAAACTTTTTTCCTCTCTTTTTCTTATTCTGAAACACTAACTAATAATGGTTGTTTCTGAAAGGAAAGTGTGATACTGAGTGTCTTTAATTGAGTTGTCCTAGAAACAGAAAGTGAGACAGAAAGAGCAAGAAGTGTTCTTAGGGGGCAGGAAGTGTAAGGGAGTAAAGGAAATAAATTAGGCAATTTGCGATCTAGTCACAAAAATGCAGAGGCTTTACCTGATCCCACAGGACGCTCGAGAACTGAGATGGCTCCTCAGTTGTTCAGCTTGATGCAAGGAGGCTGGGTTGGGCCGTGATAGCCCTGGCCTCAACAGTATTAGATGCAGGCTGCCCTCAGGAGGAGGTGTGACTTTGAGTAAGTTGGCTACATTCAGCTGAGGGCAAGTCCACGAGAGGGGCTCACCTGAGAGAGCTGTCAGGGGCCAACCCTCCTAGCAGCTGTGAGAATGAATGTCTCAGTCCTGCAAGGGAAGGGGGTGGAGGTGGAGATCCAACATACAACATCTACTACACTGGCAGAGTAGGAAGAGATTTTCTTTTCATTCTAAGTTCCTTTGTATCTTTTCAATTTTGTGCTGGTATTACAATGTATTTGTAAACATGATACCTACTCAAAAAAATAAACAATTGAAAACAGCAACCACACAACAAAATGCAGTGAGTGACAAGGATAATTGAGGGATAATTGCCAGTCAGATAGATATATGAAAAATCATCTGTAAAAGACCATTTCCCCCAAGCTGTTCCACAGTTCTCTTGTCTATGCAAAATCATGGTGGGGAAGCAGATGGGGTGTTCTAGTCAGTAATAAGTAGGACATCATCTGAATAAAGTCTTGCTTGAAAGCCAAACATTCTACTTCAACAAGTTTTGACAATTGCAGGGCTTCAGCCTACACAGGGCCATAATCTCAAGAACGATAAAATCAACCATGCCTCATGCTCCTGTCATATCTGGCCACGGGCCAAAATTCTGGCCCTTCTAATGAGTAATAATCCTCCCTATACTTCTCTATATTGCTCCTCCCTGACTTCTACTCGCTGCTTACATTTCTTCCAACACTTTTGTCTGAATTCCTCAAACTCTCATCTCAGTCTGTCTACAAAAACTCCCTTTCATCTTCAATCTTTGCAAGAAACATTCTTTTCTACCTCAAACTTACTAGGAACTTTACTCTTTTTTAAGTACTGCGCTGCCCTAGCAGCCTACCTACTTAGATCCTGCTCTTCCTGCGTATGTAACACTTGGCTGTGAAGACAATTGGACAATCAGGAAGCCATTTGAAACAAAATAAATGTCTCATTCACCTAATTGGCCCTTTTGTGGAGGGGGATATCGCGACCATTGTTTTTTTAACTGTATAAAACTCCCCCGCCTCTTTAGAGTTGTGAGTCATGTAATTGTACCCATCTCCTTCTCCATTTATACCCTTTCTCTAACGTCCTGGATGACTCTAACATTAACGTGGTGGACTCTGCGTGCACTAACACAAAAACACTCATCTCCAGAGAAAGAGAGAAGGCAGAGAAAGCAACCTCCATTCCTGATTTTGTAGTTCTTGGGTTGAATTCCTTGGGAGGTCCAGTTAGCTTGCCAGCCCTTGGTTTCCGTGAGAAAACATTGTATTCCTTCCAGTTAATTATTTTCAATTCTTGGGGGAAAAATACTTGCCGTAGTAAAAAACACACTGGCTGCTTGGGAGTCTAAGTAACTGAGTTTGTCTAAATTTTTGCAATTAACTCACGTTGACTAAGTTTCTTTGTGTCTTTAGGTCTCAATTTTCCTTCAACAGCCCTTTTAAAGACAGTATGGTGCGGTGGATAGAACCCTGAATTAGTGGTCAGTAACGAGGTTTTTTCTCCTTGCCCTGTTACTTATCTGTTTCATCTTAGGAAAGTCACTTAACCTCCACATGCCTTAATTTCCTTCTGTTGGAGTTGATCATAGTAGTCCAGGAGATTCAATAATAAAAAAAAGAATAATTGAGGGGCCGGCCGGGTGACACAGCAGTTATGTGCTCATGTTCCACTTCAGCCACCAGGAGTTCGAGGGCTCGGATCCTGGGTGCGGACATGGCACAGCTTGGCAAGCCATGCTGTGGTAGGTGTCCCACATATAAAGTAGAGGAAGATGGGCACAGATGTCAGCTCAGGGCCAGTCTTCCTCATCAAAAAGAGGAGGATTGGCAGCAGATGTTAGGTCAGGGCTAATCTTCCTCAAAAACAAAAAAGGAAGAATGGATATGCAGTCAGAACTTTGGCAGGTGATTGTGGAAAATCGCTCAGCTTTCTAAGATCTTATGTGTTAGATAATTTGTTTTCACACTTGTTTTTTCAAAGCAGAGAAGCTCTTTAAAAGAAACCTGGCATGGGACCCCATTTCTAAAACTAACATTTATCCTTATAGGATAGTGTTATAACTTATAAGCATTATAAAATGATGCCAGAAATTATGTCAGCCTATAGTATACATTAACAAATTGGCAATGGCAACTATTACTCCATAAGCCCATATAGCTTAAATAGTGCGTAACACGGTCCTTGCAATTCTTCGAGCAGTAAACTCCACTAGGCATAAACTGAATTCTTCCCTGTAATGAAGTTCCAGCATTATAATAAATTATGACTTATTGAAGTATGTTTCCTATGAAACGAAGTATGTTTTCTATTCTCTTAGCTCAAATATTCCATTCTTCTGACTTCTTGTAGAATTATTAAGATAAAGAAAATGAAAATACAAATGTGTATGTATTTCCTAATCTCTGAAACGATATTAATTACATAGATATATAAATATATATCTATATGTATAGATATATTTTATTCAATAATAAGTTTTGTGTTGTGTTTAATTCTATGAAAAGATGCTACAATTAACTGGCAAATTGCCACAGCACTGGTAAGTATTTTAAACCTTAATTACTTCTCTCTTTTGCTTTATGCTTCAGATCATCAGTTAGGAAAGTCTGGCACATACACTTAAAAAAAAGTGAAAGAGCATTGAGTTGAAGAACCAGAATGTTAATACTGAAGTTTCCTTAATTTACAGATATTCGAAATCTAAATTGTCTGGTTCTTTGTAAAGTTCTAAATTAATGGCTAGGACAAAAAGAGGCTTAATTTGTGGGAACGAAATCTCAGATGCAAAGAACTTATTCTTTGAAGCTCCAGAGAAATGTAGTGCATTTATCAGCTTTGAGTGGATATCACCGTGTTTATAACAGAGTGAAGGCACCATGCAATTTTGCTCCTGAAATTGGTTTATATAGATGACTGGTTGCCGTGAAGTGTGTGTCAGAGCTCCACGCAGCTGTTATGAAGTAGTACAATTGTCATCGCTTCTTACATGGTTGTTGAGAAGAGCTTGAGAGCCCAGCTCAGTCAGCTGTTGAATAGATAACCCAACACAGTTAACGTGGCATACATTGTAAAGAATCACATGCCTGCTACAATGAGCTTTGGGCCTTTGGTCTCGATAATAATCCTGGGGGGTGTACCACGTGTAGTGGCTGTCTGATCACTCAGATATAACTGACGAAACATAAAGAAAAATGTCAGCCGACTGAAAGAAAAATGCTGCTGCAAGTTTGTTTAAGGTTCACGTAAACGGCCATGTGTATTTTTTTAACCCCAAGTCTGCCAAGAACTTGGCTGCCATGTTCAATGTCTTATACTAAAATGCAAGATCTAGAGATGATGGCCTATTTAAGGCTGCATTTAAATCTGTTGGTGTGCATGAAAGCCTTGCTTACATGAACGTTTTGGTTACAGTGATGAACATTTCTGTCTCATAGAAAACAAAGCCTTTTTGAAAAACAACTTACACGTACAATATATAAATAAAGCAAAACCGGAAAAGATAATTATTGACAACTTTTGACTAATGATGGCATTTCATTTAACTTTCCAAAAACAATGAGAATGGCAATGTAGACATTTTGGATGGTTATTAATTATGATGAAATAAAAAAGTGAGAAGAAATAACAGTATTTGCCATTTAAGCAGAGGCACAAACACTGGGATAATTAACATGTAAAAATAATGTTGTTGAAGCCCAGAGGGGGTGAAAACAACTAAAGTTACAGGATTTCCAACTTCAAGCTTCTATCTTTTTTCATTTCCTGACTTGTGTTTCTGGACTTGGTGGTCGCAGCCCTTAAGGCATGTCGCCAACACGGCTTGAACCAGGGCTGCTTTGCTGCCTGTGCTCGTTGGGAGGGTTCAAGGATACAACATCTGCTCCAACTTGGGGAGTTTTTTTTTCATGTCTGGTCATTTATATCTTCAAATCTCATCATTTCATCTCCTAACTTCCATAAAGAATAACTGATTTATCAGCAAATAATGCAAATAAAAAATAAACAAAATGAAGTCTTGGTTTTCTCTAAGTGACCCAGATAATAGGAAACTGAGTTTTCACAACTTGAGCTAATTTTAGGTTCCTATTATTCGTAAGTAGATCTTACAAATATGTATCTAGAATTTACCTTCAAAGAAACTTAAATTGGGATATTTAGATGATAGTGGTACATTCCGAAAACAGGAATTCATTTAGCCATTTCCCAAATCTCGTATTCTTAAAGTCAGAAAGAACTTTTTCTATCTTTTTAGCTCAACCTCTTACAAGAAGCATGAGTCACATTTAAATTTGTTATGACTGATTTTTTATAATAGTAGTAACAGATACAACATTTGAAAAATCTTTTAAACAACATACCATATACCATTCAAAATGGGTCTGTTTTAACTCCTATTTTTATTACTTATGTTTCTGGGGATTATCTTCTGATGAGCATATTCCTTACATCAGTGTTTCTCAAAATACTGTCCAGGTACTAACGGCATCAGTTTCCTGAAGCAAAATGGCAAATATTTAGGCTTAATCAGCTGCATCATTTATCAAGGTCCTCCATATGCACATTAAAACCAGAATACTTCCTTTATATAATATTAAGGTATATTATGAGCATGTAAGGAATATTTGTAGATCCATTAAAATCCAGTTTTCTGTAATGATCATTTTTACAAAATTATATTTTGTCATTAGGGCTACACAAAAAGTGACTAACTTACACCTCATTAACCATAAGCCAGTTACTGTCAAGTTATGACCTTGTCCCTTATATTCTCCTTTCAATAAGTAAACGCCTCAAATACTATCTGTGTTTATTCTTGAAAAACTGTAAAGCACAAGAGTGGCTAAATAACAAATAAATGATATTATTCCCTGTCCCCTTTTTTATGGTGTGAATTTAAAATTTCCAAAATAAAATTATTTGAACACTTCGTATCAAAATAAAAGGAAATGAGGGGCTGGCCCAGTGGCATAGTGGTTCAGTTTGCGTGCTCCACTTTGGCAGCCCAGGGTTCGTGGGCTCCAATCCCTGGGTGCAGACCTAGCCCCTCTCGTCAAGCCATGCTGTGGCAGCATCCCACATAAAATAGAGGAAGATTGGCACAGATGTTAGCTCAACAACAATCTTCCTCACAGAAAATAAACAAACAAATAAATAAAAGGAAATGAGGAAGATTTAATATGGCCACAAATTATTTTCCATTTCTCCCATCAAGTGAATCTATTTCCCAAGCCCTTGAATTTAGACTGGCCTTTGAAATGGTTTTGACCAACGGAATGAGGCAGAAGTGACTTCATGTGACTTTGAGCCTAAGCCTCAAAAGGTCTTAAGGTTTCCATGCTTGTGCTCTTCAAATACTGCTGCCACTTTGTATGAAACCTGGGCTATCATGCTAGAAAGGCTATAATAGAGAAGATTCTAGGCTTGTACCTGACAGGCTAAGTTACCCTAGAATCATGAGGGAGGCCATCTTGGAATATCCATCTCTGGTCAAACCTCTAAGTGACTGTTTCCATAAGAGTAACACCAAGCAAGTGATGAGAAACAGTCCAGCTCACCCAGTCCAAAATACAGTCATGAATAAATAAATGGTTATTATTTTAAGCCATTAAGTTTTGGTGTGGTTTGTTATGTGACAAGATAACTAAAACAGATGATGATTATTGTGACGATTTCCTTCTTTGTGAAATATTTTTGTATAAGTGGCCCCATGATAATAATAATAGTAATTTCTTTTTTTTTTTTTAAGATTGGCACCAGAGCTAACAACTGTTTCCAATCTTTTTGTGTTTTGGGGTTTATCTCCCCAAATCCCCCCGGTACATAGTTGTATATCTTAGTTGCAGGTCCTGCTAGTTGTGGCATGTGGGACGGTACCTCAATGTGGCCTGACGAGCGGTGTCATGTCCGCACCCAGGATCCGAACCAGCGAAACCCTGGGTCACTGCAGTGGAGCATGCAAACTTAACCACTTGGCCACAGGGCCAGCCACAATAATAGTAGTTTCTATCTCAAGATATTAGCTTGTGTTTCAACAACTCTCATTTTAAAGCAAGAGCATAAGCACTGTGTATACATATTTGTGGTTGAAGAAACAGAATCACAAATATTTGTCTCTGTGTTATCAAATAAGCCATCTGAATAATGAAAATTTTATTCCATTGACAGTGTTGAAAAAAATACCTGTTTTTGTTTTGTCTAAGTAAAAAGAAATTACTTTCCTGTTATGTGAATTAATTAACTTTTTAAATACATTGACTATGTTTGGTTACATAGAGGAAGAAAATTCATCCTCCTGTTGATATAATAGGGTTGTTCATTGTCTGAACTTGGTGATAATTCCTACAGAAGCCATATTTCTTGACTATATTAGAGCTAGTCAGAACCACCCAGTAAGGAAAAGATGGCATTTTAAGTATTTGTTCTCATTTAAAAAATATATTTAAATGGCTTGGTTTTGCTGACCCTGAAGCTGGTTAACAAATTGCTTGTGAAAACATGCCACTTGGTGCTAAGTATATAGATTGGCAGTGATTTTTATAGAGAGATTCCATCTATTCAAGCCTGGCTGCATTTCTGGGCAGTAGGAGTAGGTTACGGTCTAAAAATATAATACATTTCTGTCTTTCTTTGGAGACAGATGTATTGGACATTTATGAGTTTGAGTTACTTGTTTCTTTCCTTCACCCATCACTTCCTTTGTAGACTGAACAAATTAATGGGGAGGTCTCCCTTTGAGGACCCAAGCTGGAGTCATTGCCAGAATTTTATTTCAACGGGAAATGCTAGCAATATCCTGCTCAAGACCCATCCATTCCCATGTGAGAGGCCAAGTTCATATTTTGGAATCCACAGTTTGATGGGCATTACTTGGTGTAAAGCCATTTGTCACAAAATGAGCAAGCAAAAAAGCAAATTTAGAAAATGATCAAACAATAACAAAACACAACAACGAATTATCTTGAAAACCTGTGACCATCTTCAGATTGATTTTTAAGAAGTAAATAAAACAGATTTCTGGAAAAGTAGCAATCATGGAGAATTAGCCATTTTTCACTGGCCTCGATTTGTCTAAGATTATAATTTTACAGTGTGCATATCTTATTTGGGCTTATGGAGGTAATTGTATAATTTATAAATTATGTGTCTTTAATACTTGGTGAATTCTGAAATACAAAAGTTGCCACAGGACCGTGTATGGCTAACAGGCAAAACATATCCATTTCTAAGGGAGAAAACTAGAAAGTCTTTGGTTGTCAGGTCTAGCATTACCCAACTGCAGAAGTCATCTGTGTGTCAGAGAGTATGTGTTAAAAATTTAAAATTGGAATAAATCACCAGTTAGATATAGACGATTATTACCTATCAGATCAATTCCCAAACACCAGTTAATTTCAAAGCACTCATTCCCTTTGGTATGCAATTCTCAGCCTCCTCACTTTCAAAGAGAGGACTTGCTGTGCTCCCAGCAGGAAGCCCAAGTTCAGTAATACATTCAGTATCAAGCTCTTAAGCCTGGGAGCCACTAGGAGCTGTTCAAATATGAGACACTTACTCTGAAAAAGGACTTTCTTATACATGTGTATGTTGTCTGTAATTTGGCCTCTCATAGAATATTATCACATATAACCCTGAGAGCTCTTCTCACACCAAGATTTGCTGACACCAAAGTTTCTGCTCTAGACAATAAAATAAAATAATATGAATGACAAAATGATTTTGAGACAGCTGAATAATTATTTAGCTAAAATTTTGTCTTCCTGCTATGGATATACTGATAGCAGATCCTATGAACATTTGCCACATTTTTTCAATAACTAATATATTCTGATTGATTTGTAATACCATCTGGTCAATATTAAAGCACAGATACATTCACTAGTTCAACAAGTTTATTGAGCAACTACTATGTGCTCTTCTAAGCTGACAAAACAGTAGCGAACAAAACAGACAATTTCCTGGGGCTGGCTCTGTGGCCGAGTGGTTAAGTTCACGTGCTCCGCTGTGGCGGCCCAGGGTTTGGATCCTGGGCGTGGACATGGCACTGCTCGTCAGGCCACGTTGAGGCGGCGTCTCACATCCCACAACTAGAAGGACCTGCAACTAAGGTATACAACTGTGTACAGGGGGGTTTTGTGGAGATAAAGCAGGAAAAAAAAAAAAAAAAAGATTGGCAACAGTTGTTAGCCCAGGTGCCAATCTTTGAAAAGAAAAACAGACAATTTCCTAGCTGTCGTGGAGCTTGTATTCAAGCAGGGGCAAAAAACAGTTAATAAAAAAAACACATGAATAAGCAAGCATGAGTGTATACACATATTCACACACATGTAAAATCATCCACTAATGAATAATAAAGTATAATAACAAAAGAGTGAGTAGAAAGTGGTGTTATTTTAGATAGCACAGTCAGAGAAAATCTCTCTCAGGGTATGATATTTTATCACAGACCTGAATGAAATGAGGAAATGAACCAAGCATACATCAGGAGAGCAGTATTCCAGACAAAAAACTTGAATGAAGAACTTGGTGGAAGTTTCCAGGAACAAGAAGGAGAGCAGACAAAGTTAGCATAATTACATGTGTTAGATTTTCCTGGTTGCTTTAAGCAAATTTCCGTTTGTATTTTAATAAAGTATGTGAGAATTTTTCTGCTTCAGCCTCACTCCAGTTGGTCCTATTCTGTGTAGTATTTCCTCAATCCTCCCCACTTCCTCCACATGCTTCCATAGTTGTGAACTTCAAAACCGAATACTGCACAGCCAGTGGCCTGCCCTCTGGGGATAAGGCCAGTTAAGCTGTTTTATCTGGATGCCCATTCACTACTTTTCACAATGTGCTTTGGACATAGTCACCCATCACGGCCTTGAGATCTCATTCTGCCAATCTGAATTTTTCTATCTCAGTTTGTGCGTTTTTGTCTCCCTTTAGACACGTTATTGTAGAAATTCCCTTGTTGATCTTTCTTTGCTCACTTTCTATTTATTGCTCCTATTAGTACATGACAGTTTGAATTCCAGCTCTGTTCTTAAAGGTTCTGGGTCCTTGCTCTGCAAACTGTTGTCATTGTCAGGCTCTTTCTGTTGTTACAGAAATTGTTGGAAATGTTAGCTCTGCTGGGTCTTAAAGCAGTGCTTGTTCTCCAGGATGGAGGGTGATGCAATGAAATCTCTTCATTGACTTCAGCCTTCTATCCATTTCCTTTACACTAAAGACCTTGCCCTTCAAAGTCTGATGAACAGACTTGCAGCATCAGCAGCCCCAGAATCACCTGAGAATTTAGAAATGCAGAACCTTGGGCCCACCTCAGACTGACTTGATCTGATGGTGCATTTTTACATGATCTCTAGAGGTTTCATACGCACATTCAAGTTTGAGAAGCACTGCACTAGATGATCTCACAACAGAGTTCTTCCTAATTATAAAGTTCTTTAAAAATAGTCTCTAAGTTGTCAGGTTGTGAATGATTCCCCTCCGAAGAACACCATGTTAGAAGCCAACGCCATCCTGTGTTATCATTACCACACCAAATTTCATTTTTTTTTGGTACATTCACTGTATAAATTCTTTACTTTATAGCACAAGATGCTCCAGTCTCAACCTCTAGATTTCCTGCCCAGTCCTAGAATCAGCCATTTCTCCAAGGGCCCCTGGTTTCTTTTATGTTGAGAATGGTATTAGAGAACAAGATTAGGGCACTAGGTATACATGTTACTATTGGGGTATCATTGTTTCTAGGCCCTCCAGATGACAAAACAGGAAATAAATTGTGTATACTAAGCCCTCCTACAAACATTTATATATGTAAATAATGTGCATCTAGATTAAACTAAAGGTGAGTTCATACTGATGTCTCCAATTTTAATCCATTACCATGTGGATCAGTCTAACGTCTTCCCCTTTCTTATCTGTACATACCCACTCCAAAAATGAGCAAGCTGCCTCCCACCACACATTACCCATTTATTTAATTATCCAGTCCCAGTATGCATATATAGAAGCATCAGAATTGTTAACCCCAACCTCTGTGGGAAACAAGTTTATCAACTACAGTACAGTGCTAATGTGCAATTCCCCCCATTCTAAGTATTAGAAGTATTTTTCACCTACATAATGTCTGTGGAGATCTGTGGAATCCCTGAGCTAAAGAGAACATCATAGAATACTGAGCATCCCTGGAGCTTACCCACAAATGAAAACAGTGTCTTCTCATCATTAGGACAAATAACCCTACAAATATCCTAAACAGTCTTACCCGACTGAGGACCACTGACTTACTAGAAAGCCAATATTAATATAGTAAATAAAATTCCCTTTAAGAAAGTACAGGCAAATTTTACACGATTTGATTGCTCCCTCTGGTTTTGCTACCAAGTGTATTGACAGAATTTCTATATTCTGGCAAAATGCGCCACACATTTCTCTTGGGGCACTCTCCAGTGATCCTGAGAACACGTGAACTCTAAAAGATGAGCTTAGTGGTTAAGTCTTCAACACATAGGAAAGAAAATCTGACAGAGATTGAAAAATATATAGTTTTAAGTATTTTAAAATTCAAAATTTTTTAATTAAATTTTTTAATTAAAATTAAAATTTTAAAATTCTAAAATTTTTCTTACACACTCTTTGACCTCATGGGATAAACATCGAACAACTAAGAAGAGGCTGTGAGGCTGAATTTGGGGGCTCAGTCAAAGAAGAGGTGCTTTATACTAAGCACTTAGGGAGAACATGTGTCATATGGAAGGAAGTCTGTGCATTTGAGCCCTCGTGTGGAACTTGAGGTAACTTTATTCTACTTCACAGCTAAAGCCCCTGTGCTAACAAGAACTGATAGCTGTGTCCTTGAAAGCAAATACTGAAGCACTGGATTTGACTACGTTTGAATTGTACTCAATATTAAGGAGTTTACAGTGACATACAAGGATAACGCTGTTACCACAGTACAGTTCTTACAACTTTGTGGGTAAAACATCTATGAATATCTGGTCTTTTTTTTTCACCTGATATCTTGCAGTGGGGCAATTTGTACAGGCATTTCAAAGGTCTTTGTGATTCTTATTGAATACATAGTTCTTTACATTCTTTTTGTTGTTGTTGTATTACTTATTTCCATTTTACTCCTCCTTACCGGATAATCTCGTAGAAGCACATGGTTTCTACTATTACACCTGTAAACTCAATACTCTCTAATACAAATCACAGATCTCCTTGGTCTTCTCCAGATCTATAGACCCAATGTCATATACACTTGAATATCTCAGGCTTCCTCATCATGTTCAACAATGAAGACATCAGCTTCTTCTTTTAGATCTCATAAACATGATAAGATTCTTCCTCTAGAACTCAGCCTTCTATGTTTTCTGCCTCACAGACTTAAGATAAATATCCAAAAGTCATCCTTGGCACTTTTCTCTTCTTCCCACTTTTTGTCTAATAGATAATAATTCTAGTCAATTTTATCTCTTAATATGTCTCATATCTGTTTGCTGTTCCCTACTCCTACTGTTATCGCGTTACTTCTACGCTTCCTCATCTGTGTACGGGATATTGATATTGATGCTTAGCAGCTTCCCCTGACTCCAGCCTCACCTTGTAGTTCATCTAATAAGAATCTGGTCTTTTTAAAATGAAAATCTGGTCATGATTCTCTCATTCTTAAACTTTTTCATTATTACTTCATAGTTAAATGATAATCCAAAATCCTATGATTTGTTCCATTTGCAGAAATCTGGCCTCCACCTCCAACTACCTCCTGCATGAAGAAACTTAGTTACCTGTCCGTCCGTAAGCCATGTGGTATTGTCATGGCTTTGACCATGCTACACATTATGCTTGATATGCTGTGCCCTTTCCCCGGTCTGTCTGGTGCTCTCCCATTCATCCTCCCTCACTAACTAACCTGGAGATAGTTAATTATTCCCTAATCATTGTATCTGTTACCCATAGCCATAATAATGTTGTATAACAAACAAAGACAATAGCTCAGTGGCAATGACAGCAAAGCAATTCATCCAGATGGCTCTACTGATCTTGGCTGGACTTGTTCGTCTGAAGGTCAGCTGATAGATAGCTAATGTAGGCTGGCATCAACTGGAGAGGTTAGTACAATTCAGCTCTGCCATGTGTTGCTCATCCAGTAGACTAGACTGGGGGCATGTTCTCATGACAATGGTAGAGGTGTAAGTGAGAGCAAGGGAAAGCATCCACAACTTCTTGAGACAAAGATTCAGAAATGGCACACTGTCACTTCTAACTCATCCAATTGACCAAATAAGTTGCACAAGATGAGGAAATCAGCTGTACCTTCATGCAGAGAAATCCTGAGCCATGTGGATTCAGGGAAGGGCAAAGAATTGAAGCCTTTAATGTTATCATTCTACCATACCTCTTTAGAGCATTTTCACATTTTTTAAAAAAAAATTTTATATGCTTCTTCTTGTGTGTTATTTAACATAAGGGCCATGTCTTCTTTAGCTCTGTACTCTAGGAACATATCCCTAATGATTTTTTCTTTTTTTTTTGAGGAAGATTAACCCTGAACTAACATCTGCCATCAATCCTCCTCTTTTTGCTGAGGAAGACTGGCCCTGAGCTAACATCCGTGCCCATCTTCTTCTACTTTATATGGGGGATGCCTGCCACAGCATGACTTGCCAAGAGGTGCCATGTCTGTACCCAGTATCTGAACTGGTAAACCCTGGGCTGCTGAAGCAGAACGTGTGAACTTAATCACTGTACCACCGGGCTGGCCCCCCCTCAATGATTTTTAATAGATGTTTATTGAATAATAAGTCATCGTCATGTAAAAAAATGTAATATATATGGATATATATAAAACGTATTTTGTATTATATACAATATATTTTTAAAACATATGCATATAACTTTTAAAAAGACATGAATGTTTTTATTTGGTAAAATATAATTTTTAAAAATATTAAAAATCCTTCAATATCTGAAGAGTGATGGAAAGAATTTGTTTTGTATAAAGCAGTCATAAATATAAGCATTAAATATACAGCATCATAACAACTAGGCAACTTATATGGCAACCATTTATACAATCTGAAGAGATGGTTCTAATTTCTTGTTTGTTTTAGTTGGGAACTATAGTTATAAATTTATATTCTGTAAGGTTAATACTATTGAAAATCAGATAATTTGTCCATATATTTTCATTGCATTTATATTAGTTGTAATCCTTTATTATAATTAATTAGCCTACCCATGGCATGTTGTGCTTTCAGTGATCATTAATTAGTTCATTATATGTATGAAAAGTGTAGGTCAATGTGAACACCCCCATTTTGTAGAAATAAAATCGCCTTTTCAATGATCAGACTATATAGAACATGAACCAGTCTTACTATTTTTTCCCTCAGTGATCAGAAAATAATAGTGAAAGGTTAGCTGTGTTCTAGCACATTTTCTCAGCTTTGTTGTAGACTGATACAGTGAGCCACTTGGATAGTATAAATAAGAGACATAAATTTCAACATTTCTTTTCCATTTATAAGTGAATTTACTTAGAATAAAAAAAGTCATGCTAAAAGAATTTAAGTTATTTATGTTGCATGTCATTTGGGTTATTAAAAGAGCAGACACTATGAAAGAATATTAGAATATCTAAACTTTTTCTCTGATTCCCTCTTACCTCTATAGTTACCCGGCTCTAGAAGGTTCGGTAGATGTTTTTGTTTTCTCTTTAGATAAAGAGAAATACTTTAGAAATGTGTTCATAATTTGTAGCAAAGTCAGAGATTGCATTTGCTATAAAATTCAATAGGATTGTTTAATATTTCTTTATCTATATTTAGGTCAGTTAACAGAAGCTGCCTTGATCACTGTTTCAAAGTCAGCTTTGGGAATGGTGCTCACAGTTGGGAATTTCCCATAATACCCAGAGAGTATGAATTGTTACAAACTTAGAAAACTAACGTGATAATATCTACCACAGCTGCAAAAGCCCATTTTTTAAACCACTTTAGGACATCTCTCCTACAGAAAATGAAACAAAAGATTTTTTTCCTTTTTTGCAGTGGTCCCAAACTAGAATCATCTGGAGTATTTTTAAAAAGGGAAAATATTTGAATAAATTTTGTTACAGTCATATAAATCAATTAAAGCTACATGAAATGATCTAGAGCAATGCCTAATACATATTAACTTTATAAAGCAAGTTGCAGAGTGAAAAATATATTAAGGTTTAATTTTTGTTAAAACATTTTAAATGTATATTTCTGTTTATGTGGGTTTTGTAAGTATAGTGACGCGTGAATAGATGTCACTGATCTCATCATTTGATACTTCAGGAATTAGGGATCATGTAGCAATATTGAGTCACAGCTGTTATTATTTACTTCCCTTTCTTTGCCTTTTATATTAATTAACTTATCTCACTGGCATTAAATATCTTTTTACTTAAAAATAAGAATAATAAAGTAATAAGTTGGGGAAAAAAGAAGAAAAAAACTATCTTGGTATGCATTTTTTTTTTTTTGAGGAACATTAGCCCTGAGCTAACATCTACTGCCAATCCTCATCTTTTTGCTGAGGAAGATTGGCCCTGAGCTAACATCCACGCCCATCCTCCTCTATTTTATAAGTGGGATGCCTACCACAGCACAGCTTGCTAAGCGGTGCGTAGCTCTGTGCCAGGGATCCTGGCGGCAAACCCTGGGCCACTGAAGTGGAGGGCACAAACTTAACTGCTACACCACCAGGACAGCCCCTATCTTGGTATGCTTTTTGTTAGAAGAGCTCATATAATGATGGATTAGAGTTGAAACTATAGAAGAATTATGACCCAAAATATTAAAGAACAGTTTCTGATTTATTAGACTGACTCCTGATTAAAAAGAGCAGCTTAGAAAAGCTTACTAGTTGATTTCCTCAACTTCCCAATACGCTGCTTTATGGCTGTTCTTTTTGCTGTATGTTATAACCTTAAATCAATTTTTCCAGTGTTGTTATTTAGAATCTTATCCTTTAAATCAAGGCACTTCTGAGAAATAAAAAAGATATATACTAAAATTTCATTAGCATGCTAGTTGTTTTGAATCAATGTACTTTTTGAAAAGCTTGGATTGGATCCCAACCTTGACCCACATTTACCCACTTGGTCCTGACTATTTTAGTGTGATCATTAAGAGAGAAATGCAGAGCATTATTGATATCAGATACTTGGCCTTGAAAATGTTCATTTTGAGCCCTGAATTCCTCTAAACTAACCTAGCCTTCAATTCTGAACCAATCTAACCCCTATGCCCCCGCTGCAGCTTCCCTGACTCTATGGTCAATGTCTAATGCTTGAAAGAGAAACCTCTGAAGGTACATATTAGAGAAAGACAAACCCAAGGTTGAGGTGAGAGGTGGAGCTAAGACAGTAATAGAAATTAAGATCTGAGACCGAATGTGGGAGAGATTGCAGAATGAACCGAGGCAGAGGCCTGCAGGCCGTGCAAGGCTTTGCCATGGAATACCTATGACTCTGTGTAGAGAGCTAGGTTGGAGAAGGACCCAAACGATGAGTGCTTGTATTTTTTGTAATCTTTAGCTCATGTGACTTAAGAGTATTAATGAATGATTGCCTAATAAACTTCCTCACCAAAAAGATCCAATGGAATTAGCTAGCATTTTTTTTTAAGCTTCCTGTGTGCTGAAGATTTTACACCCATTAACTCATTTGATTTTCAAAAGAACCCTGTGAAGTGGTCATTATTATTATTGTCATTCCTACTTTACTTTGGAGAATGCAGCTAACTAACTAGTCCACTGTTATACAGTTAACCTGTGGTCGGGCTGGGATTTGAACTCAGAAAAATCTAGCTTCCAAGCCCCTCTGTGCTTGGGCACTATGCTAGGAAACACCTTCTATTCCATTGTCCCTAGCTCATTCTTCAAACTATCATGAAGTTTTAGGATTACTGACTATGTATTTTTCACCACCCAAACTGTCTTTTCTCTCAGTGCAGCAGATACCAGCTAGGAGGGCAGGACGAAGCAGCCTAATTAAACCTATTCATATTAATGTAGGGAGTATTAGTCACTAAACCTTCCCAAAGGTATTTCCATTTTTAAAGAGGATGCTTATTAAAACAGATTAATCTATCATTGCTGAACTGTCCTTTTCTGTAAAACCAGCAAGTGAAATAATTTAGGAATCTAAGATGGAAATATTTTTGAGTGGAGGGGCCACCCATTAAACAGAGTGACCTATAGCTCCCTAAATTACTCCTGCCTTTATACAGCTGTTTGAATTGTGCATATTCCAATCTAAATTTCTATGTTTGGGCTTATTGCTTTTTTCCTCCTATTCTCAATTGCAGTAAGAGGGGAAATTCTGGAGAAGAAATGAAGAAAGATGAGAATATGGAGAATGCAAAGAAAATAAAGAAAGCTAGCCATTTGAGAGGACTGCATGTACAGCCTGAGGAGAACTGTTAAGAAATGATACATAAATACATTAGCTATCTTATAAAAACATAAATTGTTTTAGCACCTGCAGTGATCGTCTAGGATATAGTCCTAAAATCGTTAAACATATATATATATTCTCCTTGAAGTCCTCACCAAAGAAGTGAAATACAATATATAAACTCACTAATTTCAATTAGCAACTTACAGATCGCTAGGACAAATTATATTACATTAAGCCAATCAGTAGCACTACAAGATAAACCAATACTTTAATCCTGAAATATTTCAGAGTCCAGTCTAATTTCAAGTGAGTGCTTCTGCATGTGTATCTCCTTCTGCACATTTAAATAGAATCACTGAAATCTACTTCATCTACTCGGAAGAAGTGTCGAATGAAAAGACTAAAATCACAGTGTCGACAGAGACTTTAGAGAAGTATCTTCTGGTAAAACTATAGTTAAATGATTTTACAAAAGGCGATGTTCCATTCTTTCCTTGTGTTTAAAAGTTCCAGGCAAGAGATTCCTAATCAGCGGAAGGCTTTTAGCAACATCAACTTTATTGAAATTTGCCAAACATGAAAGGTAAGATATAGGACCCAGATTAATGGAAAACAGATAAATATTTGTGCCTAATTCTACCGAATAATAGATCATCTTTCCATCTTTTCAGCATCTTTGTAGAACAAGCCTATACTGAAAATGTCCTTTAGAGTGTGAAATTGCCCCATGGTGTTGTGGAACAAGTCAAGAATGTTTTATGGATGTGGTCATCTATCCTGACTATTCACTTGCTCTGATAGGCTCTGCTCAGTTCAGAAAAATCATCACCATTATTTTATAGGAGACTGTATTTTACCAAGTGGATTTAAAACGTAAACGTCACTCTCCTTTACCTTTTAAGCAAAAATCTAAATCTGAAAGTTTAAGTAGGACTGAACAGAAAGGAATTTAATTTAAAGAAGCAATAATTTTGTTTTTAACACATTGTACCAGAACTTTGCTGTTATGAGACAGCCAGTTCCACTGACATATCCCTTGCATGTAAGAAACCCACAAGTTACCCTTCTAAATTGTTCTTTTGTTTCTGTTTCTAAAATTCTAAACACTTGCATCATTGATTTGTGTCCCCTGAAATGTGTAATTGCAAAAACATTCTGAAAATTAAAATGCTTATATTCTTTTACCCATCCATTACTACTGAGGTGTTAAAATAATTTATTCCATTATATTAACGATTGCTTGATGCATCAAAAGATAATTTGCCATGTAATTTTGTTAAACCTGAAACTGTAGCGTATTTTCTTGATAATACCATTAATATATCAAGAGTAAATAAAATGTTTAGGGGTAGGCACATTAATTATCGCCTTCATCTATCGGTGTTTAAAACTTAGAAATAATTAAATGTGCTTTAATAAGATATGGTTCTGAGAAAGCAGGATCATTTATGAATCGCTAGAGGTGCGTGGAGCTGCGTTTCCCTTGAGAGACGGAATTTATGCCTAACACCCCGCTGATTGTTCAGGAGGTAAAGAACCAATAGCTGCATGTACAGAGGTTTAATTTAAAGTGTGTTTCTCACTAGGCTGCTCACAACACTTAATTAAACTCTGCTGTTTTGGCAATGACAAATGCTGTAGAGCAAAAGGAACTCGCGTCGCTGTGACTGAGAAGCTTTTGTAATTTCTTTCATGTGCCCTGGCAGCCAGAGCCAGGGCAAAAAAGAGAGGGAGAATAAAAGAAGACGTATTTAAGGTGTTTGGACAAAGTTGCCACTTTTGAGCGTCTATTTTAGGTGACCAAAAGTGCTGCATTATTTCAAGGATTTAACCATGTGGTGTTTGTGGAAAATATGGCACGTGACCAGAGAAAACAATTTGAAGTCCATTTCTAAGTTATTGTGGCTTTTGGAAAAAGCTTCTTTTTCATTAGCAACTATAAAGCCTGGAACAATAATTGATTCAAATTTAGATAAATATGTAGCACTGTTATTTCTAGGCAATGTTTTTAGGAGACGTTTTATGTGTATTTTGCACTGTACGTATCAGTTTATTTCTGAGTATATTTTTGAAATTAAAGTCCATTTTATGGCCAAAGAAAAAAAGCCAAAATTTCTATGTTTATATAAAATTGGTTACAAAGTGATGCATAGACAACTAACTTTTAAAAATTCTTTCTGCTAAAATGCTTAGTTTGAAAGTGGCCTAAAGTACTTTGGTATGAAATTATCATCTCTTATGCCCAGGTTCGTTTATATAGAGCAGTGCTTTTAAGAAAACATAAACCCATGATTCCATTTTTATATCATTCTGATCTTAAAATGAGATAAGAATAAAGAATAAAACATTGAAAAAGACAAAAACAGCTCGCATTTATTGAATGCTTACTGTGGTTCTGAAAACATGTAAATATTTTTACTCTTGCAAACTCATTTAGTCCCCATGACAATCTATGCATTCAGTAGTATCATTATCTCCACGTCACAGATCAGAAGACTGCGGTGCAGAGAAATTAAGAAATTTATACAAGGTCATACTTAGTGATCATTTAGTGAGCGAGCAAGGATTCAAACCCAAGTAGTCTGTTTCCATAACCCATATTCCTAATCATACACCTTACTGACAAATTGAAATACTATGTCTTATAAGCAGAGAAATCAAATCAAAGAGAAAATGACATACACATAGTAGTTATTTCCTTGCTTATCATTAAAGATCTCTACTCTCCCTTCTCTATTCTCCCTTTGAGAATCACATTGCTGGAATAAATTTAGACATCCTCCATCTCCTATCTAGGTACCCAAAGTGAAGACCAGAGAGGTTAAGGAAATGCACAGTATTGCAAAACTAAGCAACGGTAGAGCTAGAAATAAAACTAAGCTTTCTATTGCCAATCTTTTTGCTTTCCAGTGTACTATGCTTCTTTGCTCTCGATTTCTGGCACATCTTATCTCAGAAGTAACTACTTGTACTGGTTATTACAAACAATTAAAGGTGAGATATATTTAGTCTATTACTGTGTTCTATGTTAATTAAAATAGAGCCATATTATTAAAACTATTATATCAAATTTTTAACTTGATTGAATTTTGTAAATAATAACATGTCTATGAACATAGTGCTCAAAGTGGTTCAAAAATATTTTACTGAACGATTCATTGTTCTTCTTTCAACTGGTGGTGTAATTTCAAATAGACTCATCTTACGTGACAGGCTTATAGAAAGAACTTCAGAGCATGAAGAATATAACTTTCATTCCCTGATAGATGAACATTCATTCTGTGTTTGAAAACATCCAGGGTGTAAAATCTCAACTTTGCAAGATGGACTTTTCATCTTTGCAAAACTCTGATAAATAATTCTCTGGCTTATTTCAGCTATTGGTATTTTCCACATTGGTTAGACAGTGGCCAGGGCTCGATGTTGTGTAGGATCATGAAATTTGCTACAAATTTGAAACAAATAAAATATTTAAAAGCAAATCACATGAAAATATTATGGAAGGTGGGGAATGTAATTAGCTTAGCTCATTTCAGCTTTGAATTTACGGCAGTTCTGGAACACGCTATTTTTAAAACTTTATAATCGAAGTTTCTATAATTAAATAATATCAAATATTAGGTTATTCATGTAAATTGAAAAGATCATTGCGTTCTGGAGTAATGAACTCAATAAGAATTTTATGTCCTCGTTTTTTAACAACACAAGGACAAGTATAACACTCACAAGGAAATAAGTCATAATTCTCTTTCTTATTGGAATACATTGCATATTCAACTTGACAGCTTCTAAGACACAATAGACCAAAAGTACCACGTTTGAAACACTGCGCTGGAACACGTGAAATGAAGTAATCCCTCGGGAGGAAAGTAACATACAAAGCTTTCAGCTGAAACAGTTTTGATCCCATTGACTGGCAATGGAGATTTGGGGTTTTGGGAGGGCTAACAAGGAATACAACAGACACTAATTTTATGTTTTCCATTTCTTCACATTTAGGGAACTTTACATTTAACAGAATTCATACTTTTATTCATAATGTCCCAGGGGAGTATTTTGATCAAGTGATTTTAGCTTCCACAATAGACTTCTCAAAATATTGTATTATATCTAGATATATTTTCAATATTTGAAATCATTTATAATTGAGTATATTTAAAATTTATTTTCTCCATTAAAACTATATGTTTATTACTCAGGTAAATATCTTTTATTTTGGCTTAAAAGCCACCTTCTCACAGATGCATTCATTTTTTTCTTTTGAAAAAAGATTAGCCCTGAGCTAACATCCACTGCCAATCCTCCACTTTTTGCTGAGGAAGACTGACCCTGAGCTAACAACCGTGCTCATCTTCCTCTACTTTATATGTGGGACGCCTACCACAGCATGGCTTGCCAAGCGGTGCCATGTATATACCCAGGATCTGAACTGGCAAACCCTGGGCCGCCAAAGCAGAATGTGTGAACTTAACCACTGTGCCACCGGGCGGGCCCATCACAGATGCATTCTTTGACTATCCTTTCAAAATTGTGCTCTTTATCTTCTTTATTCTTTATTGTTGAGACCAGTTTCCTTCATAGCTTTGTCAAATTTTGCAATTTCTTAATTTCATACATATTTGTATATTTACTTTTACGTCTATCTCTTCTTCTAAATTATAAACCTAAAGGCAGAGACAAAATCATATTCCTGATGAAATCCTCAGCATCAATGCAGTCCTTGTCATTTAAGTTGCTCGGTAAATTTTTACTAAAAGGATTAATAAATAAATGAATGAATATATAAAAAAGTTGCCCAAATACCTGTATATTCACTATTGTTTCTTTCTGGAAATTCTTTATTTCTTATTTGGTGCTATTCTGTAAGGATCTTTGCCTGGCTTTTTACTCTGGAGATTTGTCCTGCTCGCCAAGAGTTCACAGCTCTACCCAGAGGAGAGAAAACCATTTGAAGGCTGTCACATTCTAAAGTCTGAGATTACAAAGGGCAGGTTTTTCTGAAGCTTGATAGGTGTTTATCTACAACAAGAAGCACATAGTCAAGGAAAGAGAGGACTTCAGAGATAAGAGTAGTTGGTGTCACAGAATATCAACGTTCATGCATTCAGTAAGCTTTCTAACTAGCCATCTGATATTGAGCATATCATTCTAGCCTCTCTATCTATATTACTATAGGTAATATGTGGGGGTAATAAAACTTGACAGAATTGTGATGAAGAATCAATTAGGTAATATATTTGAAAGAGCTATGATAAGCTAAATAATTATACAAATTCAAATTACAATAATAATAATGACCACCATATAGACAGTATATGATAGTCAATAGTTCTTTTATACAACAAGCAATCCTTTCTTTGATTTTTGTTTTACTGTTTTCTATCTTCAGTAACAGTCATTTAAGTTTGCTCAAATATTCCAAGCAATTGTTCTATCTCCGCTACAATGTATTTGAGCAAATACGGGAAAACATTATTGGAGTGTAGTGATAGTTACAGTTGATTATTCCTAACATCTGTTAAACAGACCTTCCCACATTTTCACTCCCTTAGGTTTTCTGAAAAGCTGAATGGCCTCTGAGAAATCAAAGCAGCTTTCTCTCCTGTATTCTCGCCATGTCCTTTGCGACGCTTTAAATGAACTTAAGCTGTAAAAGGGGCTTAGTAAATTTCACCTCTCCAGATACTCAACTCTCTTTGCTCACATCCCATCACCTAACATGTAGTGGTTACAGAATGTACTTGAGTGGTTAAGGCTGAACTTCACGTCCCCAACATTTAGAGAAGCAATTCAAAGCAGATAGTGAGCAATTCAGCCAGGGCCTATTTACCCTAGTCATTTATTTTA
This sequence comes from Equus quagga, assembly GCF_021613505.1. Lineage (NCBI taxonomy): Eukaryota > Metazoa > Chordata > Mammalia > Perissodactyla > Equidae > Equus > Equus quagga. The sequence continues at coordinate 97,260,011 of NC_060270.1, read as the reverse complement.
AAACTCTAACACTAAAACCAGACCATTTTAAATGGTAGATAAAAGGCAGTGAAATTGATGAATGCCTTTTGGCAAGTACAGTTGAGTTTCCATGGGGTTTTATACATTATTGACACTGTCAGTGATTTCGGTGATTGTGGCTACAGCTGGGATGTTATTATTACCATGTTGCAGTACTTCTGTTGGGAGGCTATTCCGTGGTCACAGCTGGAAGTGTTAGTGGCATTTGATGTTCATGACCTGCAGTAATTGTACCATTTTATAAGAGGAGTTCACGAAATCCACAGTCAAGAATTAAGCTGTGCCCGACCAAGTGACTTACACTAGTAGGCAAGAGAATGAACAGGAGTGGCCTCAGTCAGAATTCAATAGTTGCCACGAGAGACCGAGCAGGTCGTTGTGAGGGTAATGTTACTGCACAATGGTGCCAATCTACACAGAAGTCCGGGGGTTACTGTGTTGGCAGTGATACATTTCCTTCAAGGCTGACTTTGGGGTGGAGACTTTTTATGCCTTTAAGGCCAAGTGAATTCTATTCCACAAATGTATTATGTGATGAATAACCTTTTGCTTTCTCTAAATTTTTTTTTTTCAGATTATAAAAGTAATACATGTTCATTATGGATAATTTGAACCACAAAGAATAAAGAATAAATTTGAAATCACATTTAATCTTACCACTCAGAGGCAACCAATTTTAATATTTCTTTGGGCATCTTTTCAAATATATATGCGTATATAATTTTTACAAAATTGCATTAATGCTGTATATACAATTTTTTTTTTATTCTTCCTTTCCACACTCAAGATTGGGGCTTAATGTAATTAACTGATTCATATGAAGACAGGGTCCAATGACATTCTTTTAAACTTCCAAGCTAAATAAGAATAAGTTGATTTATTACAAAAACATTAATCAGACTTTTGACAGTGTGTAAAATATGTATCCTTTGGTGTGTAGCTTAGGGTCAACCTTACAAAGGCAAGAGTCACCCCTAGGTAAGTCAAGCAGTGGCTTACTTTACATGGTACAATGGGCACCAAGACACAGCTCTAATATCTTTGGCCCCCCCAATACTTTCCTTGTTGACAATTTCTAGTTATCTAAATTCAGCTTAGAGGGAACAGTCTTTTGAGCACAACAACAATGTATGCAGAAATCTTCTGTTGAGAAGCAACCATTTTTAGTGGAATAAGGCAAGTATATTATTAGTTACTCACACAGGCTAGTTTGCCAATGTCTTACGAAGTTTTGGAAGTAGAGAAAGAAAGCAGAGGAAAAGGAACCCAGGCAGGCTGTTTGTGATGAGGGAAATGAGGAATATGATTGTTGCAAAAGGCTGCAGTTTATATGTGTACATAGATGTGTTACTAAAGTCATAAGATAGTCAAAGTCACCACCTAAGTGCTGGACTTCCTGTCTACCTATATATACTACCAGCACAGCAACTTTAATATGACTCAGATTAAATATTCTGTCCCACCACAAGTCAGAAGGTACTGGTGCTGCCTTCTCTGTTCTGCATAAGAGTTCACTTCTCCAGTAATTTAAGCTTTATAGTTGAATCTTCCCTCCCTCTCATACTACTATTTAAAACATAGTGTCATGATTTGTTAATTTTACCTAAGGAATATCCATCCTTACTAATTACCAGGGCTTTTTGATGCACTTATTATCTTTCACCTGGCCTGTTAGAATAGGCCACTAGGCGGCCCCGTGGTCCAGTGGTTAAGTTCACGTGCTCTGCTTTGGCGGCCCGGGTTCACCCGTTCAGATACTGGGCCAGACCTACACACTGCTCATCAAGCCATGCTGTGGCAGCATCTCCCGTAGAAGAACTAAACCGACTTACAACTATGATCTACAACTATGTACTGGGGTTTGGGGGAGAAAAAAAGAGGAAGACTGGCAAATATTAGCTAAGGGACAATAGTCCTCACTGAAAACAAAGCGTATTAAAAAAAAGAAAGAATAGGGCTAGTTAGTCTTCCTCCCCCTAATATTTTCTTTATTAAATATTTCTACACATAATAATGCATTATTATTCCCAACACATTGATTTTTGTTTGTTTATTTGTTTGTTTGTTTTAAAGATTGGCACCCGGGCTAACATCTGTTGCCAATCTTTTTTGTTTTTTCTCCTCCAAGCCCCGCAGTACATAATTGTATATTCTAGTTGTGAGTGCCTCTGGATGTGCTATGTGGGATGCTCCTTCGGGCCTGATGAGTGGTGCCACGTCTGTGCCCAGGATCGGAACCGGCGAAGCCCTGGGCCGCTGAAGCGGAGCACGTGAACTTAACCACTTGGCCACGGGACCCGCCCAATATTCCCAAGACATTGTTTAATCTAGTCTGCTGATCAAAGCTTTCAATAGCTCTCCACTGCTAATGATAATAATACCAAATACCTGAACTTAATAACTAAGATCCTCTACAGTATGACCGAAATCTCTCTTCCCAGGCTTAACCCCTCTAATTCCTTTGTGGCATCCTATACTTCAGTTTACTTGGACTGGCTTCTATTATTTGTGAACATATCATGTATTTCTCTCCTCTGTGACTTGGCACACAATGATCCTACCTTCTTTTATCTCCTTTCACCATTATTGTTTGTTAAAATCATTTCCATCATTAAAGGTGCAATTAAAATGATTTATTTTCCAGAGTGGGGATCTGGATTTCTCAATGGGTCTCCAGAGTTTGGACAGTGATAGCACAGGGGAGGTATTCATTACTTGTTAATGAAATAAATATGTATAAATAAATTTATATCCTTGAAGGATATGAGTATTTCAAGGTAAGCATAGGAATCAGCACATACGATGATTAATTTTATGTGTCAACTTGGCTGGGCCAAAGGATGCTCAGATATTTGGCCAAACAGTCTTCTGGGTATGTCTGTGAGGGTGTTTTTCGATGAGATTAACATTTGAATCAGTAGACTGAGTCAGGCAGATTGCCCTCTCTAGTGTAAGTGGCTCTCATCCAATCAGGTGAAGGCCCGAATAGAACGAAAAGGCTTACCCTCCTGAGCAGAAGAGGGAACTCCTCCTACCTGACTGCTGGAGCTGGACTTTGGTCTTTTGATGCCTTTGGATTTGAACTGAAACATCGGCTCTTCTTGGGTCTCAAGCCTGATGACTTTCGGACTAGAATTACACTATTGGCTGTTCTGGGTCTCCAGCTTTCTGATTGCAGATCTGGGGACTTCTCAGCCTCAGTATCTACACACACACATCCTATTGGTTCTGTTTCTCTGGAGAACTCTGACTAATAGAGGAGATTTGCCTGAGAGAAGAGTATTGAACTGAAGCCTGAAAGCAGGAATAAATATGATCTCTTTGAGGGGAATGAGCAGGAAGGGAAATGCAAGGAAGTGTTAAAATAATTGAAATTATTCCTTGAAAGAGATTGTGTGGATTTTCACAGTTGTTCTTTCACACTCAGTCTGCCTGCCTGGACCCTGGTCCAGATTCACTGCTGTGGCTCTTGGGCCCTGAGGAACAGGGGTTCCATTGCAGCCTGTGCTGATTTAAAAGGTAAATAAGACATGATTAATGTTACTTAAATCCACTCAACTCGTAATCTAGATCCTTTGTAATGATAATGGAAAAAACATCAATGGAAATTGAAGTAAAGAAAAATCAGCATTTAAAGTGAAATTAACTTCTTTACAGAAAACAATCTAATCTGTGATCTGAATTTGTCTTTTATTTTTGATATGTTTTCCTAAGCCAAATTATTGTTATGTATGAAACTATAAATTTTAATTTAGAAATCTCTTATATGCTACTTTCTTGGTGTTAAAAGGGATTACACTCTTTATAAATTACCATTATATAAAATAAGCTTGTTGGTATATTAGTCATTTTTACATACCTAGATTTTATGTGTATGAATCAATAAATCGTGGAGGATTTGGCCCCAATAATTATTTTTTAATATTTTGCTACTACTTTTACATCTATTTAATTTTTAATCAGAATTAATCTATGCTCATTTTATAAAAGTTAGAATATACCGAAAAGCAAAAGAAAGAAAATGCAAATCATTTATGATCCAATAACCACCGCATATATTTAGATATTTACATTTTCAGACTTTTTTCTTTCTCTATATGAATACTTATATAATTATATACATTTTTTATGAAGATGGAATGTCACCACCCAACTACTTCTCTCTGTTTGTTCACACATATACATGATTATTTATCTATCCATATGTATACACATTAAAGTATGTGCAGATACATAAATAACTAACTATACATATGCACTTATAGTATATACCTTGAGAAAGAGATATGTAATTAAATAGTTTTAATGATTGCATATTAATCCATTAAATAAATATGACATAATTCACATAATTATTTCCTTATGTAGGCTAAGGTAGTCAGCACTATAAATTATATCCTTGTTCATATATTTTCCCCATATCTCCTAAATTGGAGTTTCCAGGATACAAGAGAATATAACAGGTTTAGGGATATTTGTTTGTTTGTTTTGTTTTGTTCTGTTTGTGAGGAAGACTGGCCCTGAGCTAACACCTATTGCCAATCTTCCTCTTTTTGCTTAAGGAATATTGTTGCTGAGCTAACATCTGTGCCCATCTTCCTCTGTTTTATATATGAGACACCTGCCACAGCATGGCTTGACAAGTGGTGCTAGGTCCACGCCTGGGATCCGAACCCACAAACCCCAGGCCGTCAAAGCTGAGTATGTGAACTTAACCACTACATCACTGGGCGGACCCTAGTTTTAGGAATTTTAATATTCATTATTGTATTCTCCTCCAAGAAGTATCAATTTATGCTCCATGGTTATCCATTTCTCTATTACTCTAGACCACAATGGATCAAATATCTTTGGAAAAAAATAATATCTCATTGTTTCATTAATTTACAATTCTTTACTACTAATACTATTAAATAATTTTCTTATAAATATTAAGCATTCACATTTCTTATTTTTTCACTGTTCATCATTCATCTAATAAATATTTATTGAGTGTCTAATATACGCCAAACAATACATTTTAGACCCTGTATGTACAGAAAAAGCAAAATAATGGATAAACTCAAAGTACCAACAATTAAGACCAGAGAAAAGCATCCTTAATAGCTATCACGGATACAGCTATCGGCTCACGGTGCTAACTGGAAACAAAAACCTGATCGCATGTTTTAGTAAATTGTACTGACAAAAAACTTTCAGAGAGCACTAAGTGAGACTGCAGCTTTTATATCTAAAATAAACTTTGAGTTTCCAAGTTTCTATAGGCATAGAATGGCGAAAAGTTTGCTCGCCCCTAGAAGAAAATACTTACTGAAAGCTAACATAGATGTGGCTAAGTAACAGAAAAGTAGAACCTCCAAAAGGCCAAGCCAAGAGCAACGCAGATCAAGGACAGTGGAACAAACGCCTGGAAGGGAAATCAGGGCACTTAATCAAAGAATGTTTCCATGTCTTGAGAAAAGGAGCCCCCTGCTATATGTGTCCCATGGGATTTCAGTATACCTGTGGACCATAAACCTTTTATCCATTCTTCCCTTTCCAAACAGGATTTTTCGAAATTATTCTGTGCTGTTCCAGTATTGTATGTCATATTTGTGGAATTAAAACCTTGTTTGTTATTTCATAGGTTTCTGGATTAAGAAAAACCATATTAAGACGTGAAATAGAGACAATTTGCAATTTTGAGTGTGGTGCTGTGATTTGATGAGAATTTTTAGGGGTCTTCCTTGGTTAGGAAGCAAATGCACTTTGTGTGCAGAAAGAAAAGACATGAATACTTGTAATCAAGCATGCAGAGCCTAGTAGATTGACTTAGTTTTCTCAATTAACCTAAAAGAGGAGTGTATGCTCTTTCCCATGATGCAGGCTTATTTGCGTGAGAAGAGCGTACTTCCCAGCCCTCTGATCATCAGGCTTGGTCATGTGACTCACTTTTGCAACTGGATTAAGTGTGGAAATGACTACATGCCTGTTCACAGCAGAAATATTTAAGACCCTTCGTATGGTTTCAGTAGCTCATTTTCTCTTTTCTTTTCTGCTATGTGAACAGCATGCCCCAGATTGGGCGGTGCTTCATAATAAAGAAGGCACACGAGTGACAGACCCAGTTACAGCAAGCCCAGGCCAACCACCCACTCTGTGAAACAAGGAATAAACTTTTGTGATTAAATTTTGAAATTTGGAATTTGTTTCCATAGCAAAGCTGGACAATACAATGTTCATTCCAGTCTTATTCTAGATTTTAAAGAGAATTTATCCAGTACAGCAGTCATCAAAGTGTGGCCACAGACCACTCTGTGAGTATGTGTGACTAACAACCCACTGTAGATTTCATCCATCTAATATCAGGTGTCATGTGCTCAGCCATCCCCATAACCTCACCGTTGAATGACTAGGATGTGATAAAAAAATAAAGTAATTAGACCTTGAATCGAAGTGTGGCTGACTCCCATGTCCATTCTCTAACATAGAAAGTCACCAATATGTGAAAATGTTAACAGAGAAAACCAGCATAGAAAACAACATGACTTCTATACGAATACTTTTAAAATAAAATTTCATCTAGTGGAGAAATTTTGTTCTGAAATATTGATTCTGAAAGTGAGGTAGGGAAGTACTTTCTAAAAATAAAGAACACTTGACCAAACACACAAAACCTTCTTTCAGACCCTGCTATCATCCAGATTTAATAGTGGATGTATGAGAAAAATGATATGTTGAATGCAATAATACCAAAAGAAATCAGAGGTACAATTTTGTATTAACTCGTTGCAATTGGAGGCAATTTGTGCCAGATACTGAGGAAAAAGAAGACGATATAGTTAAACCACATGATACTAAAGAATTTTTCATTATTTAGTACAGATGCGACCAGAAATAAGGAACATCAAAAAATGTGCCCGAAATTCTAGTAGTTACTCAAAACAATGTCCATTTTATAAAGAATGTATTGCCGGAGACATTCAATACTCCACAACATAATTGTCCACCACTTGATTTTAAATTTCCAAAATTTCCATGTTTACTCCATGGCTCAAAGTTACTATTTAAGTATACTAAAGCAAAGAAAATGAACGTGAGTGGAGGCTAAGTATAAAAGGTAACAGAGAACTAGTTAGAGCCAAAGCAAACACCAGTATTTTTTTTTTGTTGATAATCATAAATACTAGGTAATTTACACTAAAAAATAAGGAAAATGATAAGAGTTTTAACTTGCATTAAAGGTAAGAGGTCCATTTGTGGAATTTAGCTTAGGGAGCCTACCATTTCTTTCTTAAAAAATTAAGATACAATTTACATAAGACAAAAGTCACCCTTTGAAGTATATAATTCCGTGGTTAATATATCTCTAAATAGTACAACCATCACCCGTGTCTAATTTCAAAGCATTTCCATCATCGTCGGTCTGCCCCCAAAAACAGCCCTCACACATATTAGCCGGCAGTTCCAATTCCTTCCTGCCTCTAACCTCTGGCAACCACTAATCTACCTTTTGTTTCTGTAGATTTGTCTATTCTTGACATTTCGGATAAATGTAATCATATATGGCCTTTTTTGTTTGGATTCTTCTATCTTACACAATGTTTTTAAGGTTTAGGCAAGTTGTAGCCTATAACAGTACCTCATTTCTTTTCTAGCTTCATAATATTCCATTGTATGGATATACCATATTTTATTACTCATTAATCAATAGATAGACATTTGGATTATTTCCACTTTTGAGCTATTATTAATCATGCTGTTTTGAACATTTGTGTACAGGTTTTTGAGTGTATATATAGTTTTAGATCTCTTGGGTATGTACCTAGTAGTGGGATTGTTGAGTTACGTGGTAACTTGATGTTTAACTTCTTGAGGAACTGCCAAATTCTTTTCTAAAGCGGTTATAATATTTTACATTCCCAACAGCAATGTATGAGAGTTTCAGTTTCTCCACATCCTGGCCACATTTGCTAAAGTTTGTCTTTTTTATTTCAACTATCCTAGTGGATATGAAGTGGAATCTCATTGTCGTTTTGCATTTAATCTCCCTAATAACTAATAATGTTGAACATCTCTTCATGTGCTTATTGGCCATATTTATATTTTCCTCAGAGAAATGTCTATTCTTATCCTTTGTCCATTTTTTAATTGCATTATTTGTCCTTACTTATTGAGTGATGAGTTTCTATATATTTGGGGTGCAAGTCCCAAACATACTATTTGTAAATATCTTTCCCATTTTATGGGGTGGATTTTCACATTCTTAATAGCATCCTTTGGGGCTGGCCCCACGGCATAGCAGTTAAGTTCTGCATGATCCTCTTTGGTGGCCTAGGTTTGCAGGTTTGGGTCCCAGGTGCAGACCTACACCATCCATCAAGCCATGTTGTGATGGCAACCCACACATAAAGTGGAAGAGGATTAGCACAGATGTTAGCTCAGGGCTGATCTTCCTCAGCAAATAAATAAATAAATAATAGTATCCTTTGATGCATAAAAGTTTTAATTTTGATAAAGTCTAATTAATCTTTTTCTGTTGTTGCTTTTGCTTTTAGTGTAACATCTAAGAAATCATGGCATAATCAAACATCGCTAAGATTTATGCCAATTTTTCTTCTAAAAGTTTTATAGTTTAGCTCTTATATTTACGTCTTTCATTCAATTTGAGTGAATTTTGTATATAGTGTGAGATCTTTGTGTGACTTCATTCTTTCCTGTATGGATTTTAAGCTGTCTCAACATCATTTGTTGAAAAGATTATTCTTTCTCCATTAATTTGTCTTGTAAGCCTTGTTGAAAATAGATTGACCAATATCATGAGTTTCTCTCTGAACTCTCAATTCAGTTCCGTTGATCTATATATTGCTCCTTATGCTAGTACAACACCGTATTGGTTACTCTGGCTTTGTATTCTAACCCAAATAATAAAAACAAAGAGCCAGGGTCCCTCAATCAATTCCCAGACTTGAGCAGTTTACAGACCCAGAACCCCTTGAATGAAGGGGAGCCTGAGTGCCCTTGATGAAGAATCTCAGTGCACTACCAAATATTGATACGGTTGATCTTTCCCCAGCCTTCCCCAAAGGGAACTACTGCCTTTTACCACAGTAACTGTGCACTAGGGAAAAGGAAATAATCAGACCTTTTAGAGAGTCTGGACACTGGCTCTGAGCTGACACTAATTCCAGGAGAACCAAAATGTTACTGTGGTCCTTCAGTCAGAGTTGGGGCTTATGAATGTCAGATCAGTCTCACAATAGGTCCATCCTGTGGTTATTTCCCCAGTTCCAGAATACTTAATTGGAATAGACATATTTAGAGCCTGGAAGAACCCCCATCTTGGTTCCCTGGCTTGTAGAATGAGGGCTAACATGATAGAAAAGGGCAAATGGAAGCCAATAGAACTGCCTCTACATAGAAAAATAGTAAAACAGAAGTAATACTGGAACTCTACGGTGACTGCAAAGATCAGTTCCATCATCAAGGCCTTCAAAGTTGCAGGAGTGGTGATTCCCTCCACATCCCCATTCAGCTTGGCTATTTGACCTGTGCAGAAGAGAAATTAATCTTGGAGAACAACGGTGGATTGTCATAAGATTAACCAGGTGCCAACTTCAATTGCAACTACTATACCAAATGTGGTTTTATTGCTTGAGAAAATCAACACATTCCCTGGTATCTGGCATGTAGCTATTGATCTGGCAAAAGTCTTTTTCTCCATACCTGTCCATAAGTTCCACTGGAAGCAGTTTGAGTTCAGCTGGTGAGGCCAGCAGCACACCTTCACTGTCCTACCTCAGGGGTATATCAACTCTCCAGCCTATGTCATGATTTAGTTCGCAGAGACCTTAATCGCCCTTCCTTTCTACAAGGTATCACCCTGGTCCATTTCACTGATGACATTATGCTGATTAGACAACTGAGCAAGAAGTAGCAACTATTCTAAACTCACTAGTAAGAGGGTAGGAAATAAATCTGACTAAAATTCAGAGGTCTTCTGCCTCTGTCATATTTTTAGGGCATCAGTGGTATGGGGCATGCTGAGATATCCTTTCTAAGATTAAAGATGAGTTGATACTTCTGGCCCCTGCTACAACTGAGAAAGAGGCACAACATCTAGTGAGCTTCTTTGGATTATGGAGGTAACATGTTCTCCATTTGGGTGTGTTGCTCTGGCTCAATTACTCAGTGACCCAAAAACCTGTTAGTTTTGAGTAGAGTCCACAATAGGAGTGATCTAGTGAATCAATCTGCTACCAGGTAGCTGGCTCATCACCCCAGGGAATGGTAGTCATATCAGGGACTCAGTGTTAGTTTCCATTGCTGGCATTGGGCACTCAGTGGCCAATGCAACAGGTCCAGACTGCTGTGCCACTCAGGCTGTATGATCCTGCAGATTCAATGGTGCTTGAAGTTTCCATGGCAGATAGCAATGCTCTTTGGACCCTTTGGCAGGCACCTATAAGTGAACTGTGGCTCCAAGCTTTAGGATTTTGGAGTAAGGTCCTGCTATTATCCACAAATACCTACTCTTTTTTTCAAAAAACAGCTGTTGGCCTGCTACTGGGCTTTAGTAGAGACTAAATGCTTACTCATGGACCACAAGTTAATGTGAGGCTTCAGCTGCCCCTCATGAACTGGGTGTTATTTGACATATCAAGCCATAAAGTTTGGCGTGCACAGCAACACTCCATCATCAAATGGAAATGGTGTATGCATGATCAGGCTCGAGCAGTCCTCGAAAGCAAAAGATTACATGAAGAAGTGGTCCAAATGACCAGGGCTCCCACTCCTGCTACACTGCCTTGTCTCTCCAGTCTGCACCAATGGTCTCATAAGGAGTTACCTATGATCTGTTGACAGAAGAAGAGAAGACTCAGGTCTTGTTTACCGGTGGTTCTGCAGGATATGCTTGCACTAGCAGAGAGTGCACAGCCATAGCACTACTGCCCCTCTCTGGGACATCTCTGAAGGACAGTGGTGAAGAAATTCTCCCAATGGACAGAATTTTGAGCAGTGAGCCTGGTTGTTCACTTAAATTAGTAAGAGAAATGGCCAGATGTGCAATTATATGCTGATTCAAAGGCTGTGGCCAATGGTTTGGCTGGATGGTCAGGGACTTGGAAGGAACAAGATTTGAAAATGGATGATAAGGAAATTTAGGAAACAGGTATGTGGAAAGATCTTTCTGAATGGGCAAAAAATGTGAAGATACTTGTGTCCTATGTGATTGCTCACCAAAACGTGACCTCAACAGAGGAGTAGTTTTATTAATCAAATGAAGAGAATGGCCTGTTATGTGGATACCAGTCAGTCTCTTTCCCCGGCCATTTCTGTCATCACTTAATGGGCTCATGAACAAAGTGGCCGTGGTGACGGGGATGGAAGTTATGCATGGGCTCAGAAACATGGATTTCCACTCACCAAGACTGACCTGGCTACAGCCACCACTGAGTGCCCAATGCCAGCAATAGAGGCTAACACTGAATCCTTGATATGATTACCATTTCCCGGGGTGATGAGCCAGCCTCCGGCAGCAGGTTGATTGGTTGGATCATGCCTATTGTGGAAAGGGTAGCATTTTGTACTTACTGGAGCAGACATTTACTCTGGATACAGTTGCCTTCCTTGCATGCAATGTTTTTTCCAAAACTACCCTCTGTGGACTTACAGAATGCCTTATCCACCATCATTGTACTCCACACAGCATTAATCAAGGTACTCACTTCATAGAAAAAGAAGTGCCACAGTGGTCCCATACCCATGCAACTCACTGGTCTTATCATGTTCTCCACTATCCTGAGCAAATGGCTTGATAAAAAGGTGGAATGGCCTCTTGAAAACTCACTTACAGTGCCAGTTAGGTGGCAATACTTTGCAGGGCTGAAGCAAGGTTCTCCATATGGCTGTACATGCCCTGAATCAGTGTCCAATATATGGTACTATTTATCCAGTAGCCAGGATTCACAGGTCTAGGAATCAAGGGGTGGAAATGGGAGTCGTATCACTCACGATTACCTCTAGTTACCCACTAGAAAAATTTTTGCTTCTTATTCCTGCAACTTTATACTCTACTGGCATAGAGGCTTTAGTTTCAAAACAAGAAATGCTTCTACCAAGAAGCACAACAATGATTCCATTGAACTGGAAGTTAAGATTGCTATCTGGCCACTTTGGCCTCCTCGTGCTTTGGAATCAACAGACAAAATGGGTAGTTACTGTGTTGGCTGGGGTAGTTGATTCTGACTACCAAAGGGAAATTGGACTACTATTCCACAATAAAAGTAAGGAAGAATATGTCTGGAATTCAGGAATCCCTAGGGGTGTCTCTTAATATTACAGCGCCCTGTGATTAAGGTCAATGGAAAACTACAACCACCCAATACAGGCAGGACTAGCAATGGCCCACACCCTTTAGAAATGAAAGTTTGGGTCACCCCACTAGGTAAAGAATCTCAACCAACTGATATACTTGCTGAAGGCAAAGGGAATACAGAATAATCATTGGAAGAATCTAGTTATAAATACCAGTTACGACCGTATGACCAGTTACGGAAATAAGGATTGCAATTGTCATGAGTATTTCCTCCCTATTTTGCTAAGAATACATTTGTCTGTGGGGTGTGTGTGTGTGTGTGTGTGTGTGTGTGTGTATGTATATATCTGTCTATCTATCTATCATTTATTTATATCTTTATTCTTTCCTCTCTTATTCCCTTATCATATAACATAAGAGGTATTGATTTATATCACTGTATTTAAATATTTTGAATTTTACATTATAGTATTGAAGTTATGAGATATTAAGGAGAAGTATAACATTATTCAAGGACTTTACCTCCTCTTCTGTGGAAGGTGCTAGGGAGTTTTCAGTTGTATGCAGGAGAATTGTATCAGGTTAGGCAGAATTCTGACCTTGTTATTGTCTTTATTTGGAGATTGAGTATGGTTTAAGGAGATGCCTATGGGTGCCAAGTTGACAAGGGGTGGACTTGTGATAGTCAATTTTATGTGTCAACTTGACTGAACATGAGATGTCCAGATTAAACATTATTTATGTGTCTCTGAGGGGGTTTCCAGCTGAGAATGGCATTTGAATTGGTGGACTCAATAAAGTAGATTGCCCTCCCCAATGTGAGTGAGCATCATTCAATTCATTGAAGGCCTCAATAGAACAAAAGATGGTGAATGAGATATTTGTCCTTCTTTTTCCTGAAGCACTGCTTGACCTGAGATATTTCAACTCATCTTCTCCAGCCCTGAACTGGGATTTACGCCATCAGCTCCTCTGGTTCTTAGGCCTTCAGACTTGGGAAGAATTACACCACTGGCTTTCCTAAGTCTTCATCTTGCAAACCACAGATCCTGGGACTTAGCCTCCATAATCATGTGAGCCAATTTCTTTTATATAATCTCCTTTTCTTTGTTTCTCTGGAGAACCCTGACCAATACATGTAGAATCTTTTCCCATTCTTATACTTTCAAACTATTTCTGTCTTTGAATTTAAACTGTGTCTGTTGTAGACTGCATTTAGTTAGATAATCGTTTTTCAGTTTAGTTGGATAATGTTTTTTTAATCCATTCTGCAATCTCTGCCTTTTGATTGACTTATTTTTAATGTAATTACTGATAAGATAGGATTTACACCTGTCATTTTGCTTTCACATGTCATATGTCTTTTTTGTTCCTTTATTACATTGCTTCCTTCTTTTATGCTAAATATGTATTTTCTACTCTCTTTAATTCTTTTTTTTGTACCATATTATTTTTGATTTATATTCGCAATGGTTGTGCTGGAGTTACAATTACCATCTTAATTTGTAACAATCTAGTTCACGTTAATACAAACTTTATTTCAGTAGTATACCATAACTTTGCTTCTATAATGCTCTACCCTCCCCCAAACTTGTGCAGTTATTGACATACAAATTACATCTTTGTATGTGTGTGCCCATCAATATAGGTTTATACTTATTGCTTTGTGTAATTTTCAAACAAAAAGTATATTTATAATGATATTTAATATTTACATATCTAGGGCCTGCCCGGTGGCAACGTGATTAATTTCGCAGGGTCCGCTTCAGCAGCCTGTGGATCGCCAGTTTGGATCCCAGGTGCGGACATGGCACCACTTGGCAAGCCATGCTTTGGTAGGCGTCCCACATATAAAGTAGAGGAAGATGGGCACGGATGTTAGCTCAGGGCCAGTCTTCTTCAGCAAAAAGAGGAGGATTGACAGCAGTTAGCTCAGGGCTAATCTTCCTCAAAAAAGAAAATTTACGTATCTAGTTATCATAACTATTACTCCATATTTCTTTGTGTTGATTCAAGTGGCCATCTAGTGTCCTTTCATTTCAGTCTCAAGTGCTCCTTTTATTATTTCTTATAGGACAGGTCTACTAGTGATGAACTCTCTCAGGTTTTGTTTTTCCATGAGTTTCTTAAGTTCTTCTTTTATTTTTTTAAATGGTAAATGTTTTTTGTAAAGATTTTTTTTTTCCTTTTTCTCCCCAAAGGCCCCCGGTACATAGTTGTATATTCTTCGTTGTGGGTCCTTCTAGTTGTGGCATGTGGGACACTGCCTCAGTGTGGTTTGATGAGCAGTGCTATGTCTGCGCCCAGGATTCAAACAAACGAAACACTGGGCCACCTGCAGCAGAGTGCGCGAACTTAACCACTCGGCCACAGGACCAGCCCCTTAAGTTCTTCTTTTTTAAAGAACAGTTTGCTGGATATAGAATCTTGACTGAGTCTTTTTCTTCTAGTGCTTTCAATATGTCACACCACTGCCTCCTCAGCTTCCCAGTTTTGATGAGATATCAACTGTCATTCTTATTGACACTACCTCGTAAGTGACGTATGATGAATGAGTTGCTTCTCTCTCATTGCTTGTGAGGTTGTCTCTTTGTTTCTATACAATTTGATTAGGATGTGTCTAGGTGTGGATATCTTTGAGTTTATCGTAATTGGTGTTAGTGGAGCTTCTTAGATGTGTACATTAATATTTTTCTTCAAATCTGGAAGCTTCCATCCATTATTTCTTCAACTATTAACTCTGCCCTTTCTTTCTGTACTCTTCTTCTAGGATTTTAATTATACGTATGGTGATAAGCCTGATGGTTTCCCACAAGTCTCAGAAGCTCAGTTCACTTCTCTTTGTTCTTTTTACTTTCTCTTTCTCAGATTGGATCATGTCAATTGACCTATCTTCAATTTTTCTAATTCTTACTTCTGCCTGATCAAATCTGCTGTTGAAATTCTTCTAGTATGTTTTTTATTTTAGTTATTGTACTTCTCAACATGAGAATAAGTTATTGTTTATAATGTTTATCTCTGTATTTATATTCTCTATTTAGTAGGACATTATTTTCATATTTTCCTTTAGGTCTTTAGACATGGTTTCCTTTAGTTCTTTCAACATATTTGAAATATATGATTTAAGTCTTTGTCTAGTTAATTCAATATATGGGCTTCTTCAGGGATATTTTCAATTGACTGCATTTTTCCTGCCAAAAAAACATATTCTTTTATTTTTTCATGTCCTGTAAATTTTTGTTAAAAACTACTTTATAAGTAATACAACGCAGAAACTCTGGAAATAAGATCCCCTTTCCTCCTCAGGATTTTTTATTTCCTTGTTTTTTTGTTTCTTTTCTAAATTAATTCTGTAACGTCTTATTTGCTGTGTGTGGACTTGTGGACACTGATGTCTTTAGTAAGTTAGCTTAAGCTATAGTATTTATATGGTTAGCCAATAATTAGACAGAGATTTCCTTTAATACTTGGAACCAATAAGTCTCCCAATCTTTGCTAGGAGCTTGTGTTTGCATGTTGGGGCATATCTTCAAAACTCAGGCAGGCAGTTAACAACTCTCCTTAGCTTTCCCTTCCTGATTATATTGAGCTTTAAGGTCCGTGAGATGTGGGAGCAGAAAGCATGTGCAAAGACCTGGGTGTCCACATAGTCGTATGCATATGTGTGGCCTTCTATATTCCTAGGAACATATCAGAGCTTTTGAAACCCCATGTAGATATCTTGCTGACCAAATTTTCCTTTTAGCTTTTTTGTTAGCCTACTTTTTGCTCCAACTGTTATCCACTGCCTCCTCAGCCATTATTCTAAACAATTGCCACTGTCTATTCTTGTAACGTGCTATCAGAAAAAAAAATCTGTTCACAATGGCAAGCTCTCGATCAGGTCACATAAAGACAAGACTTGTGACTACAGTCTTCAGGCAAACCACCAGAAAGGTCAAATTAATGACAGTTTTCTGCGAATGGAGCTTGGAAGGAGCTCCAATCCTTCTGCCCCTTCTAGTAGTAGCCAGGCTGCTGGTTTTCACTGTGACTGTTGGCTGGTGATTTTCAAAGCTACCATGGAGATGGATTGGGGGTGGCATGGGCCAAGTCAGAATGGCACACAACTTACTGTTCTTATTGTGACTCTGCCATTTTTCTGAAATAAATATGCCATGGATTGTTACAAGTCTGGTTAATTTCCAGATTTCTGCAAAAGCTGGTTTTTGACAGTGTTCTCATAGCTTTAGTGGAAGAGAGGATTTTCAGAGCCCTTATTATGGCATTCCTTCTGATGCCTGGGGCCTACCATTTCTAATTCTGGAATTAGATATATATTAATTAAATACAAATTAATTAATTCTTAAAGAGTGGGTAACTGGAAGCAGAGAAAGACCATGGAAACTACAGGCACAAGTGAGAAGTAACAAAGCCTATGTGACAGCCTAAGTTTTTTATGAGCACGTGTAATAGTGAAGTTGAGTAAGATAGATTTTAACCAACTTTTTATACTATATCACATAAATTCAGTTAATAGTTAACTCTACTGTTTCTGGCTGTGAAATATCAAATAGCAGTAGCCTTAGAATGACACTTTATCTTATGACATGATGCTGTGTTCTCTATTCTATTAAAAAAGCAGAGAGAGGTAAAAAGTCATTTGAAACTAAAATATAAGCCTTTATAAGTTATCTATGAAACTGATGCATGAGTGACTTTAGATAAAAGTTGCCTATTTAAGTATCTTTAGGGAAATGGATAAAAATATATAAAGTTTATGGTCAAAAATATTTGTGTCATAGAATATTTCTGAGTAAAGCGATTATCAGCATATAATCCTGGTTAAGAATATTAAGGAAGAATTTTAATTCCTAAGACAAAGAATATAAATTTCCACAGTAATATAGTTCATTATAGAATCAATCAAATAAAGGAAGCCTTCTAATTTTCATAGTTGGATATAACTAAAGGTTTTATGAAATAGAACTTAATTTCTTTTAAAAACGATTTTGGAGAAATAATTCGAATTCTTTGGGAGACATGTGCATGTACGTATTCTCTCTCTATTGCTCTCTCTTCCTTTCTCACTACTATCTAAAACATTATATGTATTACATAGTTTGAATACAATGATATTGAACTTAGTAACTATGTAAGGGATATATATTTGCAAAAATGTGTCTTGAATTATGATATTCTTTTCAGGATTTGCTCCTCATTTTAGTCTTTAGTGGTGAGATACAGGAAAACATCTCTCAGATAGCCTGTTGGCTCTTCTAGGATTTTAGGAAGAAAATAATTTCCAAACGACTCCGTAGGAGATGTGTGCCACAAACTTACTGCCTAACAAGGAGGTGGGTAACTGGCATGTTTTGAACACCTGCTATATGAGAGCACTGCACTTTTCCTGTTTTCCAATATTAAAGTCATCAAGGAGCTTTATAATGTGCTCTTCTATGTATTCTCAGGTTTGAATTCTCCTCTTTTCACTCACTTCCTTTCAACTCGGTCTGTGTTATGTATGCCCTCTAACTACTTTGGCCAGTACTGTTAATCTGATGCATTGCTTCAGCTAATAAATACAGACTATAACAAACATAGTTGTTTGAGGCAAGTATGAAAACTACTTTGATGGTTGTATTTTCTCCTCCTTTTCTATTCTTCCTTTATGAGACTGATTTCTCTTCTCTCTCTTTCTCTTTCTTCTGTCCTTCTCTTCTTTCCTTCCTTCCTCCCTTCTATGTTCAATGTGTTTGTGTGTGTATGCATTAACATTTTCTCCAACTTTTCCTTCCTGTTTTCTTAGAGGACCCAGCAGGATATCTGAGAGATATTTATTTTTCTGCGTTATTATCACAAAATGCTAAAATAAAGAGCTAACTAAAAAGCTCTCTAGCACTTTGGAAGGTGGTCTTTAGAGATTTTCTCTCCTGGAACACTAGAATTGAGTGAATGGAAGCAGATTGCTTTCTTCCTCTTCCCTTTCCACTTTAATCTTGGTCAACCTTAAATGCACACAGAGCTTAAGTTTAAAAGCCCAGTGTCTCCATCCAATTAGTATTTCTGTGAGAGAGCTTTGCCAAATGCCTCAAAGTCCCTTTATGATGATCTTAAGGTTATCTAAAAATCCCAAAGATACTGATGTGTGATTTTTCAGGGAGTAATGAAAAGTGTCTTTGTGCTGATTGGAATGTGTGCACAGAAAGGAGAAAGGGTTAAGCGCTTTGGGGCAGAGCAAAGGATGAGATTACCTGAACTCTGCTTCTCTCAAGCGGCTACAGGGGCAGTTGTTCTCAGCAGAGCTCACAAAGTAGATTACAGAATAAGAACATAGCTTTAAAAATTATTGCAAAGGTCCATCCAAATCCCACAGTGAACTGCACGTATGAGCCACTTCTACTTAGATCCTTAGCCCAGAAGATGCTGCTAATCTTTCAGCGAGAAATAACACATATTTTACTTATATTTAGTAACGTGAATGCTTAAAGTGAGTCACGAGTTATGGTCAGTGTTAACAACTGATTAAGTTGCCATTACCTTTTTTGTATTTTAAAATCATAAGTCAATTTATTTTAAACATTCTTCAAAATTTGGAGAAGGCAACCAAAACATTTACCCAAACTAATAAAACCAATGTAGATATTTTGGTTCCTTTCTTCCAAAATTATATCCTATATATTTATATTTAACTTTTTCTTCATTGGTTTTATCTGTAATACAGAATGATGCCTTCTTATAGTATAATAAGCAAAATAATAGAGAGCAAAGGTGTAGAAAGACAGAACTAGGCATCTCCCTACCGCCCCTGCACTTCTCTAGTCCCACCACTTTGAGTGATCAACATAGAAAGTGTCCTGCCTATTCTTCAACACCCCTCTTTATACACAAATATATATTGTTTGTTTTTAGTAGACTCATACTATACACATCAATTTGCAACTTTCTATTTTCATTTAATGTAACATAAACAGTTAACGCAGTACACATAATTCCAGCTATCTCATATTATAATTGCTTTATATCTATGTGCACACATAAATATATATTTAAATGAACAAGAAGGGAATACACCATGCCTGTTTTATTTGAAGGACTTGGTGTTTTTTCTTTTACTTTTCACTTCCCTCCTGTCTCCTCTGCATTTCTACTATCGTTGTCTATCTTCCAAGTGTTTAGAGACAAAGTGGTGATAACCCTTGCAGGTGGTGCTATCACAATAACCCATGGTTGATGGGAATGTGCAGCAGGTTTCAGGTGAGGCATTCGGCTATGTGGTAGCTGTCATACTTGGATAATACACTGGTATGACAGGCTCAAGCGTCAAGTGGCCATAATGTCAAGGATGGAGACTACTTTTGGGTTCTCAGTTAACAAGGGTTAGCTAGTTACTCTCACTGCCAGGATTAGAAAGTGATGCTGAGCTCTCAATATGCCAGTATCCCTCAACAAAAAACATCAAGCCACTATGTGTCTTGTTGTCATATTTAATCCCTCTCCACCTGGAAGAGGAGACAATCTGTCCTAACCAGGATTGACAACTCTGCCCAAAGTATTAAGGTTCTTCCTCCGTTACTACCTCTGACAGAACCATGATCCAAGGACTTCCAGATTCTCTCTCTCATTTCCCAGGAACAAAACAGTAGAATTACATGTTAAAAAAGATCAGCTAAAGGGTCAGCTTGATGACAACACTCAGTGAGGTTGGGGAGCTTTGTTCCAGGAGTAGGTATATGCATTGAGCAAAGAGCTTATATATTTTACTGTATCCCTAATAGTTATAACAGAGAAACCCACTATACAAAGGATAGGAGTAGACTTGTCTCTTTCGCTATCACTGCTAGTAATCTACTTGCAGAATCTGTGTTTTGCATCTCTGAAATTTCAGACTCTGCTAGATTAGAGGTCCTGGTTCCAGTTGGGGAAGACTTCTACTAAGAGGCAGCTGCTACTTGGTTACTTTGAGCCCCTCATGCCAATGTGCCAGGAGACAAAACAATGACTAAACTCATGGCCCTGAGAACTATGAAAATCTAAGGTTGCTTCTATACAATGGGGAATAGAGAAGTATGTCCAGAACTCAGGGATGCACTGGGGCATCTCTTGGTGATTTTGTTCCCAGGAATAACACTGAATGGGTAATGGAAGAAAACCTGACCTGAGAAAATAATAATAACCAAAGATTCATACCATGGTGGATATAACCTAGATTGGATCATCCAACCAGGCAAGAAAATTACCTAAAGGTAGGCCAAAGGTGAACAAAATCTAGCATGGGTCCGAGGAAGAAGAGCACAAGGTACAGAAGCAGAAACTGTAATTTGTTTCCAAACTATTTTTCCTTAAATTCTTTTAAAATATTACAATTGGCCACAACTTTTAAGGGGACAGTGATGGATTGGACTTCATGGAGTTCATGAGCAGACTGTACCAGATACTTCTTATATATCATTTCAGATTTTCTCAACCTCATTGCCCTCTTATCCCAGCTACCTCTGTAAAAATCAATTTAGTTTTTACAGGGTTTCAGCCAACTAACTTCATATAGGTGCTGCCTATTAGCATGTTACCTCAGGCTTGCACCATTATGTTTCCCCTTCCCAATGTAGTCTTCTCTGTTGATTCTATGGTAAGACGTATTGTGAAAACTCACTTGTTGCTCACACATGTGCACCTATGACATAGAGGGAAATTCATCCCCTCTGGAGTAAACTTTTGACTTAGGGGCAGAATTCCCTCAGTGGGATGTTCTGAGATGTATTTCCTTGGCTTTTCCAATCATACTGTATGATCAAGCCACCCCCTGTCTGTAGCAATAACCAATTAAATAAAATCTCTTTGTATTGACTTTCCCTCCTTCCATGCTTTAATCCTCCATCCCTCTCTCCAAAACCCGAGATGAAATACACAACAAAATATTTGCAAAGTACTGGGGAATGCAGGCTATGATATTTCAGAGTGAAGGCAGAAACTGATGAAAAATTATTGGATTTAGGCTATGTTCTCAATGTAGTATGATAAAGACTAAAGTTTGCCTTATCAATGTATTTTTGGTGGAGTGTTGCCAATACAAAACCATACTGGGGTTTTATGAAAGAATAAAACAAACAGAATGAAAGCAAGTACTGACAATAGTTTCAAGGAATTTTGTTGTAAAGTGCTCTGTTTCGTTTCATTATCTCACATTTCTATCCTAATGTCAATACCCCAGTGTCTTACTACACTATTTTTACTACCTTATCTTTATAATATATTTACATTTGTCTACTTCGATGATCTTCAAAATTATCTTGGCTATTATTGAATCTGATCAAATATAAATTTTAAAATATTTATTTTCTTGGTTAAAAGTTTCTCCCTAAACTCCATTTTTCTTTGAGATCATCTATGATTTTTATTGCCTTGATTTTCAATTTTAGGTATAAATTAGTGCTCCATAGCAATTTTGTCCCAATTGGATAGCCTTTTATGCCAGTTATCATTTGTTGATTAAATCATCTTTTTTCCTCCCCATTGAACACAAACTATTTTTTATATTTAAACCTCAGAAATTGTTATCCACTAGATGTTTATGTCCCTCAAAATCTATATTTAGAATCCCTAACTCCCAAAATGATGATATTTGGAGGTGGGGCCTTTGGGTGATAATTAGGGTAAGATTAGGTCATGAAGGTGGGACACTCATTATAAGATTAGTGCCCTTGTAAGAATAGGAAGACCATCTATATACTGCCTACAAAAGAGTCACTTCAGAAGTAAGGATATACACAGACTGAAAGTGAAGAGATGGAGAAAGATATTCCATGCAAACAGAAGTGAAAAGAAAGCTGGTACAGCTATACTCATAATAAAAAAAATAGACTTTAAGACAAAGACTGTAGTAAAAGACAAAGAAGGCCATTACATAATGATAAAAGGGTCAATCTAGCAAGAAGACATAATGTTTATAAATATGTATGTACCCAACATAGGAGCACCAAGTAAAGCAAATATTAATGGGATTAATGGGAGACATTAACAGCAATACAATAATAGTAGGGGACTTTAGCACCCAACTTACATCAATGGATAGACCATCCAGACAGAAATCTAATAAGGAAGACTTACCCTTACATGACACATTAGACCAGTTGAACTTAACAGATATATACAGAACATTTCATCCAAAAGCAACAGAATACACATTTTTCTCAAGTGCAAATGACGCATTCTTCAGGATAGATCATGTTAGGTCAAGAAAATGTCTCAATAAATTCAAGAAGAAATGAAATTATATCAAGCGTCTTCTCTAACCACAATGGTATGAAACTAGAAATCAATAACAAGAGGAAAACTGGGAAAACCATAAAAAACAGGGAGATTAAACAGCATGCTACTGAACAATGAATGGGTCATTGAAGAAATCACAGAAGAAATTAAAAAATACATAGAAGTAAAGGGGCACATTTGTATGGAGACTGATGGCAACTAAACTTTTGGTAGTGAACTTGATGTAGTCTATACAGAAGTCAAAATATAATGATGTACACCTGAAATTTATATGATGATATAAACCTATATTACCACAACAAAAAAATAAATTAAAAAAATACCTAGAGACAAATGAAAACAGAAATACTACATACTAAAATCTTTGGGATGCAGCAAAAGTGGTTCTTAAAGGGAAGTTCATAACAATACAAGCCTACCTTAAGAAACAAGAAAAATCTCAAATAAACAATCTAACTTTAAAAAAAAGAACAAACATATCCAAAGTCAGTAGAAGGAAGGAAATTTAAAGAACAGAGTGGAAATAACAAAACAGAGACTAAGAAGATGATAGAAAAGATCGATGAAACTAAGAGCTGGTTCTTAGAAAAAATAAATGAAGTTAACAAACCTTAGCTAGAGTAACCAAGAAAAAAAGAGAGAGGGCTCTAGTAAACAAAATCAGAAATAAAAGAGAAGTTACAACTGATTCCACAGGAATGCAAAGAATCATAAGAGACTACTACAAACAACTATAAGCCAACAAATTGGACAACCTGGAAAAATGGATAGATTCCTAGAAACATACAATCTTTCTAGACTGAATCATGAAGAACTAGAAAATCTGAATAGACCAATTACTAGTAAAATATTGAGTCAGTAATCAAAAACCTCTCAACAAACAAAAGTCCAGGATCAGACGGTTTCACTGGTGAATGCTACCAAACATTCAGAGATTTAACACTGATCCTTCTCAAACTCTTCCAAAAAATTGAAGAGCAAGGAATGCATCCAAGCTCATTTTACAAGGCCAGCATTACTCTGATATCAAAACCAGTCACAGATACCACAAAAAAAGAAAATTACAGGCCAATATCATTCATGACCATATGTGCAAAAATCCTCACAAAATATTAACAAATCAAATTTAACAATACATTTAAAAAACCACACACCATTATCAAGTGGGGCATATTCCAGGAATGCAAGGATGGTTCAATATCTGAAAATCATGCCATATTAACAGAATGAAAGATAGGAATCATATGATCATCTCAATAGATGCAGAAAAAGCATTTGACAAAATGCAATATCCATTTATGACAAAAACTCTCAGAAAAAAATTGGTATAGAGGGAACATAACCAAACATAATAAAGTCCACATATGACAAACCTACAGCTAATATCATACTCAAAGGTGAAATCTGAAAGCTTTTCCTCTAAGATCAAGAATAAGACAAAGATGCCCACTCTTGTCACTTATTTTCAACATAGTATTGGAAGTCCTAGCCACAGCAATTAGGCAAGAAAAAGAAATAAAAGGCATCCAAATCAGAAAGGAAGAAGTAAAACTGTCACTTTTTGCAGATGACATATTATGTATAGAAAACCCAAAAGACTCCACCAAAAAACTATTGGAATAAATGAATTTGGTAAAGTAACAGGATACAAAATCAATATACACTAATCTGTGGCATTTCTATAAATTGATAATGAACTATCAGAAATAGAAATTAAGGAAAAAACCCATTTACAATTGCATCAAAAAGAATAAAATACCTAGGAATAAATTTAACCGAGGAGGTAGAGGCCAGCACCACAACATAGTGGTCAAGTTTGGTGTACTCTCCACAGGGGCCTGGGTTCGCAGGTTTGGATCCCAGGCGTGGATTTACACCACTCGTCAGCCATGCTGTGGCTGTGACCCGCTTTGCATTCTCCATATCCTTTTCAATACTTGTTATTTTTGTCTTTTTGATAATAGACATTTTAGCAGATGTGAGGTGATATCTCATTGTGGTTTGATTTGCATTTCCCTCATAATTAGTGATGCTGAACATCTTTTCATGTGCCCATTAGCCATCTGCATGTGTTCTTTGGAAAAGCGTCTATTCAGGTCCTTTGCTTATTTTTTAATTGAGTTCTTTGTTTTTTGTTGGTGGTTACCAGAGGGAAAAGAGGTTGAGGGGTGGTGAAATGAATGAAGGAAGTCAATTCTATGGTGATAGATGGTAATTAGACTTTTAGTGGTGATTACTTAGTAGTGTATACAGATGTCAAATTATAATATTATATAATGACTTTACCTCAATTAAAGAAAAGAAAGAAGAGGAAGAGAGTCATCTCTCCTGCTCTCCACTCTCATATGGAAGAAAGCCCATTTAAACATACAGTGAGAAGGTGGCTGTCTACCAGCCAGTAAGCAGGTTCTCACTGGGAAATGAATCTGCTGGCACCTTGATCTTGGACTTTCCAGCCTCTAGAACTGTAAGAAATAAATTTCTGTTATTTATGCCACCAAGTCTATAGTATTTTGTGATAGTAGCCTGAGCTAAGACAGGAATATGTTGCTGGAATCTCTGGGTTCTTTTCACTAAAGAATTTGTCTGGTTAAGGTAAAGCTAGGCTGCCAAAACAATATACCCAAAAGAATTGTAGCAAAAAAACCCAGAAAATAAAGTTTATTTTTCTCCCACATGATAATTCCAATATAAGTAATCTGGTTCAGTATGGGAGATGGTCCTTATATAAAGTCATGCAGGATCACATCACTCCTTTGTCCACACATAAAACAGATTACTACCCTGCCCAGGTTCTAGATGAAGGCAAGGGTTCTGAGTATGGGAAAGCACACCTTATTATATTATGTACCTTACAAAGAAGTGGAACACTATGAATTCTGCTAATATCTCATTGGTGAGAATTTAGTAACAGCCACATAGCTAAATTGAACTGTAAGAGAGGCTGTGAATTGAAGTTTGGCTAGGAAGCCATGTGCTCAGCTGTAAGTTTATTACCATGGAGGAAGGAAAGAGTGGATTTGTGTGGACAACCAGAACTCTCTGCCACATATGCCTATGCCAATAAAATACAGATTTGATTATTCATGTTCTGTTATCCCATTCCTCTTTTTAAAAAAATTTTTTTGATAATTCTCAAATGTTGTATTCTACTTAAAAACTACTGTTGGTTATCCAATTGCATTTACATAAAATATATTTTTTAATTTATAAGCACTAATATTTTCATATTGTTTCTCATAAGAACATGGTCCTTTCAATTGTTTATAAAATGTTTATATTATTCAGTGAGATTTATAGTTTTGTTTATAAGGGTACTGTGTCTTATTAAATTTATTTGTAACTATTTTAAAATTTCTGTCACTAACATTAATGTTATATTTGTTTCTATTTTAATTTCTAGTTTTTTATAGCTAATTTTTGGTGCCAGTTTTCTAAATGTGTTTCTGTCCTTTGTTTAACCAGGGCCATTTAACTTCTACTGTGTATTGCTTTTTTTTAATTTTAATTATAACTTTATTTTATTCACTTTGTTGAGGAAAGGTTTTTTGTTTGTTTCTTTGTTTGGCGAGGAGAGATTGACCCTGAGCTAACGTCTGCTGCTAATCTTCCTCTTTTCTTTTCTTTGTTCTTTTCCTCCTCAAAGCCTTAGTACATAATTGTATATCCTAGTTGTAAGTTGTTCTATTTCTTCTATGTGGGACGCCATCACAGCATGGCTTGATGAACAGTGTGTAGGTCCTTGCCCAGGATCTGAACCTGCAAACCTTGGGCCACCAAAGCAGAGAACGTGAGCTTAACTACTTGGCCAAAGGGCCAGCCCCTGCGTTGCTTAAAACAGGAAACCTCTAAGATGGAATTGTGGTCAAGCCATTACTCTGCAAGAACATTCAAATTACTTACTGTGGTATGAAAAGCCCTACACATATGCCCTGACAATGTTTCCATCTTTGTGTCTTCATCATATTCATTCATATGCCCTTTGCTATAGCCTTGCCAAACTACACAGACTCTCCAAAATCACACACAATCTCTGTTCCTTTGCCTATGTGATTACTTCTGCCTGGAAAGCCACTGCTATCCCAGATCACTTAGCAAATGTTCATTAGTTTTGCATTTCATAGCAAATATCTTGGGTTCTGAAGGTATATAAACACATGATCTGCAAATAGCGATCATTTTGTTTCTAAATTTCCAGTAGGTCCTCCTCTTATTTCTGTGTCAATTCTTCATGCATTGAGACAAACCACTGAGGACAGAAATAGTAATAACCTTGATTTTTTTCTTATTTTTGTAGGGAATATATCTAGAAGTTTGTATCATATTTCTTCATTATATGAGAAGAAGTAAGAGGAGGAGGAGAGGAAAAATGAGAGAGGAGGAGGAGAGCAATAACAGCAACTTAATTTGAATTAAGATCAACAATTTGAATTACAATAGAATTTAAAATAATGCAATTTCATCACTTCAAATGTTAGAAGAAATGATGACAAAGCTAATACTGAATTGAGTAGAAGACATCCTACAAGGCCTCTTTTATTGAGTTGACAAAATATGTCACTGTTTTGTTGTAAATATTTTATCTCTTGGGTTTGAATAGCACATATGTCTTCATGCAGTTTAAATATTCTTTCAATCTTGCATCTGATCTGTTTCAAGACAGACTTTAATCTATACTTGACCAAATTATCACTAAACTTCAATTATTGTTCTCTGAATGCAGTTGCTCTTAAAAATCTAAATTTTGAGGAAAAGTCTGTACTAAGATAAAATAATTTTATAAAATGCTAGATCCATTTTGAACCTCACACTATATAAGATTTACGTCCTGATTTTTTGCATGCTATTTATTGTGATTGTTAGATAGAATAAATAGAAGTATATTTGATGCAGAGTCAGCATAATGTGTTAAACTTACAGAATTTCTGGTGAGCTGCCTTTGTTATCATCACGTCATCTTATACAATACCTTTCTTTGTCATATGTTTGATATCAAGAATATAGTCTTTGTTAAATTTCTTAACCTCTCTCTGTCTCCATGTCCAGTTTTGTAAAAGGGAGTGAGAATAGTACATAGCTCAGATGTCAGGCAAAAATGTACCAAGTGGGTGTGTGTTATGGACTAAATTTTTGTGTCTGCCCAAATTCACATGTTAAAGCCCTACGCCCCAATCTGATAATATTAGGATGTGAGGTCTCTGGAAGGTAATTAGGTTTAGATGAGCTCATGAGGATGGACCCCCCCCCCCCATGATGGGATTAGTGCCCTTACAAGAAGAGGAAGAGACCCAAGAGTTTCTTCTCTTTGCCATATGAGAACACATTGAGAAGGTAGACGTGGATGACTCTGAGTGCAGGCAATAAAGGGGTTTATTGTGAAAGGAATTCAAAAGCAATATAATTGACTTAGTGCTAGTCTGGTTTTTATCTTCACCATATGCTAGAAGTTCTAAAAAATGTCAGAGAATACTTAAAAAAATACTCGTTTCTGGCTGAGTGAACAACTATTGTCCACCATCCTTTCCCCACTTGACCTTTGATATGTCACTGGTTTCAAGGAAAATTTAATTACATGGTGTTTATGAAATGCTCAACATACTGCTTGGGGCTGGGTTTATAATTTTTAAAAATATAATTGTGCCTAAATTCTGTTTATCATGGTAGTTTTATTTATATAGAAAGGTGTAAAAATCCAAAGGTTTGTTATACAAATATTAAGAAAGGCAATGGGGACAATGAAATGGTTATTTTATACTCATTCTTAGAAACTAAGTGGATTCATGAATACCAACAAGACACAGAGGATCAGAAGCAGCCAGTCTCTTGCCAAGTCGGGAAGTTGCAGCTGTGATTGCTTGTGCCCCTTAACTGTCCTGGGACACTGCCTCAGACCTGGCATTGCTCTTGGATATCATCTCTGAGACAAGTAATTACAGAGACCCAGTTAGGGTCAGGGATCCGGGATTGTAGTGTTCCAACACAGCCACTGTTTTTTGTATTTCCAGAACCACAAGCTAGCAGGGCCTTGGGCCAGTAAATATAGGAAGTGAACAGCAGTGTCATTTTTTTTCAGGTTTTCTTTTTGACCACTGCAAGACAATCAAAGAGCTTTTACACTAATAGTCTCAATATCAAGAATACTCTATTTTAACCACCCATGAAGACAGAGTGGATTAATGAATTTGGAGATTATCTCAGCATATGCTGGAACAGTAAGATCCTCCCACTGAACTCTACAAGCATCTGAGTTGAATACATAGTAAGACTCCAAAGGAAGAAATCCACAGCCATCCTTGAGCCTGAGCAAAAGATACTCAGTCCCTAGAGATAACTAGATTTGCATATAAGACTCTACATAAGGACTAGGAATGGGGCTAGGGCAGAGAAAAAGTAGAACTTTTTATTTTACCTGGCAGATCCACAATCTTCCACTGGTCTGACGCTATTGCTTCCTTCTGATTCTAGATCTTTTCTTTACAGAGCTAAGGACATTCCCAACTTTAGCCTACATATACCATGGTTACTCTGAAACAAAAGAAAGGAGAGAAAAGTTCAAATTGATTAGTGTGAGAATATGAAGAAAGTAAAAAATTCTTGTGTTCTCTGTCTTAAGGCTAGGGAGAATTCAGTCCTCATTAATGAGAAATTTCCAAATATACTCCTGGCTAAGCAAAACTATTTAATCCAGGGGGAAAAAATGAAATAACAAGCTCTTATCTATATTGCCTACCTATAAGTTTCTAAGTCATAAAAGCACATATTATGTAACAATGGACATATTATCTCAGGCTCACATCGTATTAGGTCAAGAAAGGAAAGAAGCAACCAAAACTTGATGACACAGGCGTAGAATGCAAATGATTTTCTTAGGTGGAGGAATATTTGAATCTATGTTCATGATTGCACGGACTTCTTCATGGTCTTCACATATATAGTTAGGTGCTGCAAACAACGTTGCAGTCAACAACAGATCACATATACGATGGTGGTCCCATGAGATTAGTACCACATAGCCTAGGTGTGTAATAGCTTGTCTAAGTACTGTAGGGAGAGAAAGAAATTTTTCTCTACTCTTCTGGGTTCTTTTTGCTGGTCTAAGAATTAAATTGACATGAGACAGATTAATAGGAGAAAAAGAAACAAAGTTTAATAACATATATATGTGAGAGAAATCCAGGAAAACAAAGTAACTTGCCAAAATGGCCAAAGCCCTCACCCTAAATACCACCCTCAGCTAAAGACAAAATAAGATGTTGGGAATGGAGATAGTCAGGGACTTCAAAGAAAAGGAATGCAATTCATGGGTTGGTGAAAAGGAGAAAATGTTTAGAAAACAAGTGTTTGGTCACACAGAAACAGAAGAACAAATAGGAGCCCAATAAAAAGTCTTTTCTAGGATTCTCCCTGTCTACCACCTAGTTCATGTTATGTCAAGGTGATAGCTCAATTCTTGAGACGGGTATTTTTATCTGGATTCTTTTAGTCAGTTAAGAGGGGAGGTACCAAGAAAATCTCTGAGTCTTTTGTTTCTTAAAAATGATCAGCCAAAAATAATCCTTGTGTAAAAGAGACACATTTTGGGGTGGCAAATTTTGTTCACCTTCAGTACACTCTGTGATGTTCACACAGTGATGAAGTCACCTAGTGATGCTTCTTTCAGAACATAACCCCGTTGTTAAGGGACACATGATCGTATAAAGAGACATTCATTAGTCTAGGATTCTGTTTTTGTTCTTTTTTATGATAGTCTTACCTGGCATGGGAATACTGGAGTATTAGTCTCACAGGTATTTTTTCCATTCTTGGAATTTTAGGAGAGTAAATGCTGATAGAATTGTATATGTTCAGTACTAAATTTCTTTATTAAGGCAAAAAGAACTCAACAAATATGCATCCTTTTGATATTTCCTATATCTTTAACTTTTCAACCATTCTCTTGGGCAATTTATTTTTCTTTACAGAAAGCTGGGCAAATGTTTGAAGAAACGTGTGTTGTAATTTTGACTCTCTTACTGTAGGTGTTATGCTTGCTGAATGACTTAAGGGTAAACTGAAAACATATAACCGTCAGTGATAAAGTACATTTGAACTGTGCTCAGTATTTAAATAAAGAAAGAAATTGGGGCCTGTCCTGTGGCTCTATGGTTGAGTTTGCATGCTCCTCTTTGGCAGCCCAGGGTTTCACTGGTTCGGATCCTGGGCAGGGACCTAGCACCACTCATCAAGCCATGCTGAGGCAGCTTACCACATAGCAGAACTAGAAGGACCTACAACTAGAATGTACAACTGTGTACTGGGGGGACTTTGGGGAGAAGAAGAAGAAGAAAAAAAAAGATTGGCAACAGATGTTAGCTCAGGACCAATCTTTTAAAAATAAACAATAAAAAAAGAATGAAATTGTCAAAAAAAAAAAAGAGAGGGGGCAAAATTCAACAATGATAAACTAAAACAAACACAATTTCACATTAGGCATGACTAAGTAAATTAAAACAAGGGATTATGAATTTTAGTATTTCCTGATTAGAAACATTTGACATGACCTTGAGGAAATTAATTTATTGAAGCTTTTCATTATTTATGTTTTTTCTCCTAAAACTAACAAATACACTACAAAATATTTTAAATGAAACACATTGTGTTAAGCTGTAGATTACATTCTCTCACTTATCCTATTTTAATCAGTCTTCAATTTTCTCAATTATAAAAAGTGATTATATTTTCTAGAATACTCGTCATAAATTCTTGCTAGAATCAAATTGTTATCTGCCATTTTTAATCTTTAGGCAAATTCTCTTGCTTCTACTTCCATAATACCTTGACTCATTTCTATAACCATGTCCACTTTCTTAAGTTTTGGACTTACCTGTATTTTTCAATAAATACTATTGTAACTTATTTTGCTGTCTGTAATAAGTCATTTTAATTGATACCATCTATTTCTGACATATTTATGTCACTAAAACAAAAATTTGATAATATCACTGTTAATCATTTTTAAGCATAAATAGTAAATTTGACTAGTTTATTCAATTTAATTTTATTATTCATAAAAATGACTACAACTAATGCAAGCTTTTTAGAAGTCCATAATTCCTATAAACAGAAATGCTAATAGTTAAGACACCCTTGGATAAAAAAATTCCAAGCTTCCACTTATATAATCTAGGTGTCAATAATCAGTATTCCTTGTAAATTTGGATTTACTGCCTGGGCAAAATCAATAGTTAATTTTGATTAATAACTCTTGCTAATATGAGGTTTCTATTCTCTGTCTTTCAAAGATCAATGCAATAAATTTTCGTTTTTGATGTTCTTTGACATTTTGCAAATTAAATGGAGCCTTAAATATGATCCTCTTTAGTACAAAAGTGGACAAAATCCTTTGTGAGTACTTTATTAGCTTCTATCAGAGCACTCAAATCATGATCCCACAGACAACTGTTCGTTTGACAGATGATGATTATTGTTATTACATTTAAGATCTGTAGCTCTTTAAACTGCGTTTCATGGAATGGTGGATAAGCATACAGAGATGAAGCCTCAGTCAGAGACTTAAAATGGTGGATGAATTAAGCTTATTATGGTGATATCCTTTCATTAAAATTTTTCCACTACTACTTTAACCCAGCTAGAGTTGTACTTGCTGAAATGGATACCATTCTATGATTCTGACATCCACCAATAATAATAATAATAATAGCAATAATACTAACAAAATACAGGCATATGTCGGAGATATTGAGGTTTTAGTTCCAGACTATTGCAATAAAGTGAATATCACAATAAAGCAAGTCACAGGAATTTTTTGGTTTCCCAATGCATATAAAAGTTATATTTACACTAAATTCTAGTCTATTAAGTGTGCAATATCATTATGTCTAAAAAAATGTACACACCTCAGTTAAAAAATATATTATTGATGAAAAATGCTAACCATCATTGGTGTCTTCAGTGAGTTGTCATCTTTTGGCTGCTGGAGGCTCCTGCCTCGCTGTTGATGGCTGTGGACTGATCAGGGTGGTGGTTGCTGAAGGCTGGGGTGGCTGCAGAAATTTCTTGAAATAAGAGAGCAGTGAAGTTTGGCACATTAATTGACTGGCTTTCAAGAATAATTTCACTGTCGAAATTCTGTGGAAGTTCCACAGTAGAACTTCTTTCAAGATGGGAGTCAATCTTCTCACACTCTGCCACTGCTTTATCAACTAAGTTTATGGAATATTTAAATCCTTTGTTATTGTTTCAACAATCTTCACAGCATATTCACCATGAGTAGATTGCATCTCAAAGAACCACTTTCTTTGCTCATCTATAAGAAGCCACTCTTAATCCACGAAAATTCTATTATGAGATTGCATCAATTCAGTAACATGTTTGGGCTCATTCCTAATTCCAGTTCTCTTGCTATTTCCACCACATCTACAGTGACTTCCTCCACTGAAGTCATCCAAGGGGATTGGAATCAACTTCTTCTATACTCCTGTTAATGTTGATATTTTGACCTCTTCCCATGAATCACAAATGTTCTTAACAGCGTCTAGGATGGTGGAACTTTTCCAGAAGTTTTTCATTTTACTTTGCCCAGATCCATCAGCGAAATCACTGTCTATAGCAGCTATAGCCTTACAAAATGTGTTTCT
This sequence comes from Equus quagga, assembly GCF_021613505.1. NCBI lineage: Eukaryota > Metazoa > Chordata > Mammalia > Perissodactyla > Equidae > Equus > Equus quagga. The sequence continues at coordinate 97,226,807 of NC_060270.1, read as the reverse complement.
TAAATAACAAGACTTGAAAGTTGAAATTACTGCTTGATCCATGGGCTTCAGAGTGGATGTTGTGTTAGCAGGCATGAAAACAACATTAATCTCGTTGTACTTCTCCATCAGAGCTCTTGGGTGATCAGGTGCATTGTCAATGAGTAGTAATATTTTGAAAGATATCTTTTTTCTGAGCAGTAGTTCTCAACAGTGGGCTTAAAATATTCAGTAAAACATGTTGTAAACAGATGTGCTGTCATCCAGGCTTTGTTGTTCCATTTATACAGCACAAGCAGAGTAGTTTTAACATAATCCTTAAAAGCCCTAGGATTTTCAGAATGGTATATGAGCATTGTCTTCAACTTCAAGTCACCAGCTACATTGGCCCCTAACAAAAGAGTCAGCCCATCCTTTGAAGCTTTGAAGCCAGCCATTGACTTCCCCTCTCTAGTTATGAAAGTCCTAGATGGCATCTTCTTTCAATATAAGGCAGTTTCATCTACATTGAAAATCTGTTGTTTAGAGTAGCCACCCTCATGAATTATTTTAGCTAGATCTTCTGAAGAAAATGCTGGAGCTTCTACATCAGCACTGTACTGCTTCACCTTGCACTTTTCTGTTATGGAGGTGGCTTCTTTACTTAAACCTCGTGAACTAACCTCCGCTAGCTTCAAACTTTTCTTCTGCAGCTTCCTCACCTCTCAGCCTTCATAGAATTGAAAGAGTTAGCGCCTTGCTCTGGATTTGGCTTTGTCCTAAGGGAATGTTGTGGCTGGTTTGATCTTCTATGCAGATTATTAAAACTTTCTCCCTATCAGCAATAAGGCTGTTTGGCTTTCTTATTATTTGCCTGTTCACGGGACTAGTGCTTTGAATTTCCTTCAAGAACTTTCTTTCTCATTCACAACTTGGCTAACTATTTGGTGTAAGAAACCTAGCTTTTGGCTTATCTCAGCTTTTGACATGCCTTTCTCACTAAGCTTAATCATTTCTAGCTTTTGACTTAAAGTGAGAGATGTGAGACTCTTCTTTTCACTTGAACACTTAGAGGCCATTGCAGGATTATTAATTGGCCTAATGCCAACATTGTTGTGTCTCAGGGAATAGGGAGGCCCAAGGAGAGAGAGAGAAATAGAGGAACAGCCAGTCAGTGGAGCAGTCAGAACACACACAACATTTATCAATTAAGTTTGTTGTCTTAAATGGGCATGGTTCATGGTGCCCCAAAACAATTACAATAGTAACATCAAAGATCAGTGATCACAGATCACCATAACAAATCTAATAAAAATAAAAAGTTTGAAATATTGCACGAATTACCAAAGTGTGGCACAGAGACACAAAGTGAGCAAATGCTGTTGAAAAACTGGCACCGATTGACTTGCTTGACTAGCATTGCCACAAACCTTCGATTTGTAAAAAGCTCTATATCTGGTAAGAGCAAAAAAGTAAAGTACAATAAAACGAGATATTCTCAGTGTTTGCTAAGTTCTAGGTACTCTTCTGAGTGATTGACATGTGTTAACTAATTTAAGCCTTACCAAAACCTTATGAATTAGGCACTATTACCAGCCCCAGTCGATGACATAAGAATTGAAAGGCAAATTCATTAAATATTTCCAAAGATCACAGAGCTGGTAAATGGGGAAGTTATGTTTTGAAAGCAGACAATCTAGCTACAGAATCTGTGATCTTAAGCAGTATGACATACTGCCTTTTAATTCAACTTTTGAGAGCATACTGTATGAAAGGAGCTATGTAAGACAACTGGGGATTTTAAGAATCCTACAATATGCCGCCTTAGTTTAAAAACTGAAACCTATTTTTCAAAAAGCCAGAATATCTGATCACATAAAAGAGATTAAAATGTAAACAAGAGTTCTCCAAGACTGTTGTGCACTTTCACAAACTTATGACTTTATTCATGCTGCTCTATATTCTTATAGAAGTCTATATTTTCTACATTCTTTCTATGCTCCTTTCCTCTAAGAATCCTTTCCATACATATAATGACCAGTTTACACAGTTTTTTCTGTTCCTCCAGCAGCAGAATAGCAGAACTCACTCCTTCTTCATGATCCCATGGGACCTGGTATTTGTACTCCTATTTAGGATTTTGGCCTACTATGTGCCAGAGACTACGACAAAGGACTCCAGAGAGGACAACTAAAAGTACCAATAGCAGCAGCAGAAGCAACAGCAGCAGAAGTAGTGATGATACTATTAGAGAAGTTCATGCAAAAACATATTTGTTGTCCTGGCAATTACTGATGGCAAATTGAACACATTTATTAGCCCCCATTTGCTCCAAATTCTTGCTAAAACAGGAGAAACATATTTCCTCCTAAAGTGAAGAGGGGAGTGATGAATAAATCCACAAAATTCAAATAAATATTAAAAAGGAAAAATAATAATTTTTGAGACTTGAACATAGGTAGATGAATGATTACTGTCTTAGAAGATTCCAGAAAAATAAGTCTTATGGTCCATGTGGGAAAATCCAAGAGGCCTAGGTATACTTCCAAGGTTTCACTAGCTGACCTTTGAATTCTCCTTTTCCTCTAACATCAATGTATTTTATTTGTATTTGTTCTCAAAATTCTGACTATTTCAACCATCTTAGCCTGATTTTTGGACTCTAAGCTTAAATGGCAAATTATTTAGAATTAAAGGAATAAAGTTTGTTAAAACAAAGTTTAAAATGCACTAATGGGAACTTTAAGCAAACTATCCATATTTATTGTAAGTTCTCACCCTCTTTTTAAAAAGTATCTTTGTTACTTCATATCCTTTACTGCTATTTTTTTAGAAAGGTCATTAATATCCTCCAAGCTTTCTAATGCAATTGTATTATTTTGTTATAAGGCATAAGTACCTAATAACAACAGCTATAGTTACAATATAACAGTTACAGCAATATACTTGTCAGCAACATCTAATGGTAAAGTTCTCAAATATATAAAACAAAATATTGGAAGAAATAAAGGAATAAATAGAAAAATCTACAAACATAGTTGGAGTCTTTAGCATCCATCTCTAAGTAATTGATTAAAAAAGTAGATTAAAAATCAATAAGAATATAAAATTGAACAATACTATCAATTAACTTGACTTTATGGATGTTTACACAATAAAGAAGCCAGTAACAGCAAAATACTAAGTTTATCTCACATGTGACTAGAATACTAATACTGACCATATGCTGGGCCATCAAACAATATTAAATATATTTCAAGAGGTTGAAGTCATACAGAGCATGTTCACTGACCACTGTCTCAATAATCATAAGATATTTAGAACTTAAAAATCACACTACTTACTAAGTAATCCAAGTATCGAAGAAAAAAATCACAGTGAACATTACAATAGAAATAATTAAATGATACTGAGTTCTTTCTATTAAATTTCACAAGTAGCAACCATAGCGATCCATAGAGATAGAGTTTCTATATCAAAACATTCTCCGGTCTTCCAAATTCTTTGACAACCCCTTCTTTTTCTCCTCTGCTGGCACCTCCTTCTCTTCTATATTCTTCTTATATCTTGGTATGCTTTAAGCCTCAATCTTAACCTTGTTTTCTTTTTATAACGTTCAATGTCTAGGCGAATCTATACATCTTGAATTACTAATGACTATCACTATTTTTCATTTACAATACAAACTTCTTGAGCTGTAGACTCAACAGCCTTTTATATATCTTAATTATGGTGGATAATAACTTCCCAAACTCTATCTAAAACTAAAGCTGATTTCACCATCTCCTTCGTGTTATTTCTCTTTTTGTACTACCTTTATTCACTAATGTCCTTTTCATAAAACTGAGAGTTATCTTTAATTGTTTTTCCTTGAATCTATTCATTCTCCTCATAATATAATCTCCAGATTAAAGGCAGGGTGATAATTGCAAAAATGTAAATCTGATCATGATTCTTCCCTGTTTCTATTATCATCATTGTCCAAGCAAAAATAATTGATCATTTTTATACAGGTCTTGAGACTTTTTTAAATGTAAAGATAAGTAAATACTTGATGTATTTAAGCAGAAATAAATATGCCTATGCAATATTAAATGTCAAAATACAGCAAAAAAATTTATTTTGAGGAGTTGTTATTCATGTGTAAATATTAAAGAAATATTTTATTGAGTAATAGCCTAGAAGATATACTATGTCTTTTCAAAATATATTTTTTACAATTTAATACAGTCAACTAATAGATAAATCAATATTAAGATGGAAAAATTAGAAAATCCTACTATTAAAAACAATTTTAAATAAGTATTGTAAGGATTGGAAGGGTAAATGTGTGCTAAAATTCATGTATATATAATACCAAAATCTCATTTAGATGAAAATAAAAATGCACTTAAAATGTTTCAATGAAATATCCCAAGCTGATTTAAAAAAAAAAAAGCATGGCTCACACTGAGCTGCCCCTCCCAAGTCCCGGTGGAGGAAGGACTTGTAGCAGCTGCCAGCAGACAGCCTCTAGCTGTCAGCTCCTTCAGGATCCACCTCAGCTACAGAGGGCAGCCTTTCCTGAGGACTCACACTTCTCAGGATGACTCACATCCAATGACTGATGGAGAAGATGGTATCAGGGCAGCCATTTTGGCTCAACACAGAGCAACTAGGATGGGTCATACATGCTCCAGAGTTCCAGAGAGAATTGCCTAAGGTGTATTAAGCCTGTACTGCAGTTCAGCTTTTCTCTCTACTCAATCCTGCTTCCCACCTTCCCTTCCACAGGTGTTGATCCCTAAGAAATACCCTGAGTGCTAAAGTCTGTATTAGCAGCCAGGTCCAGAAAACCCAACCTACAGTGATAAGCTACCCATGGTTATGAGGAGATGGTAGCACTTTCACTTTTTATATACTTCTGATTCATCTTACAATGAGCATATTTTCTGCTTTTCCTTTTTACATGTAATCTTGAAAGAGATTCTTGTATTCTCACATTATCTCATCATTATGCAAAAGTTTGGAAATTATAAACAAAACTTTAAGTAGCAAAGGAAAATCTAACTACTTAATTAAAATGACCAATTCCACTTAACACTTTGAATAAAAAGAAATCAAAGTTGCAACTAAAAGCTACTTGGGAAATAACTATACTGAGCATGTTGTCTGCAAAAAGTTATGCCAATTCTTCCAAAGATATATCTCACAGCAGATTCATGGACAAAAATGCTTTTATTTTTAAAGAACACAAATTGAAAATAATCAATTAAGCATCCAAATCATAGAGTTAGGCAAAAAACTGTCTGAAAAGTAGGAAGGAGAAATAAATTGTGGAAAGATCAAACTATTGAATCAGAAAAAGAAAAAGAATAAAGAATTATGAACACATAAATATGCCCCAGAAGTAGCTATAACTCATGGATAAATATCCTCAGGAAAAAAACAACAGAAATATTCACAAGCACGTGACTTAGGCATGCAGAAAAGATTGAAACTATATACATGAAAGGGATTTTAAACAAACAATTAACTTACAACTACATGCTAATAAATGTAGCAAGCTCTAAAGAATTAATGAAGTTGTGAAAAATATAAATTATCAAAATTAATCTGAGAGAATCAGCACATAAATTCCCCTAGAAGAAATTGAAAAATATTTAAATTTGCAAATAATTATATTCAGAAATTATAGCAATTTCAGATGTTTTCATGGGGTAATTTATGACAGAATGTTAAAGAATAATCTATACATCATTTAAACCATACTCCATGGCCTAGTTAAAAGGACTTAATTAATTTTAAGATGTTTTCATGGCTGTGATATAAAAACCTGATCAACAGAAGAAAAAATGACAACTACAGACAAGTAACATTTTTGACTGTACTTTATTCTAGCTTCCATGCTAAGTACTTTACATGCTTTATACCATCTGACACTCTCAACCATCTGAAAAAGTAGGATTTTTTTATTATTTTCACATTACACATAAAACACTAAGGCTTAACTGGTTTGAACAAGTTGCCTAAGGTTACAAGGCTAAACTAAGAGCGAAATGGGATATGAATTCAGATTTTTCTGACTCTAAGGCTTAAACTATGAACTCCTGCAGTCTACTGACTCAAAATATAGTAAGTGTAATATTAGAAAAATATCAAGTCAGATAGAGTGTCAAAAATGGTGAAATCAGCAGATATGCTATTTTCTAAAAATGCAAGAACAACCCAACATTCAGATAGATTTTTATATAATTCTTCACACTAATAGTTCAAAAGGGAGAAAAATATTAACTTCTCTTGACATACGCTAAGCAGGTTATTGGAAATATTAAAAATGCTTTTCTAATTTATACAAAAATGCTACTATTTTATAAAGCTGCAAGTAGTCAAATTTAAGTTTTAGATAACAGATTATTTTTTAACCATGGGTTTTCTAGCACTTGCCACAATAGTTCATTATTATTATTTGCTCATGTCGGACAGCATTACCTATAATAATAAAATGTAAGTGCAATTTCTATTAAAATTCATAATCCTTCTATTCCCATATTTATTGTTTAATATCTAACTAGTACATCAAAAGAAAAGAAAAAAAGCTACGTTATGGGAAAGGAGAACAACATTATCATTATTTACAGAAGATACAGTTCTCATGGTGTCAAATCAAATAAATCAACCGAAAAATTATAGACCAATTAAGAGAGTTCAATAAGATGACTGATAAGAAAATAAATATTCACAAACCAAGAATTTCTTAATGAAATCAATAACCATATAGAAATATAGTGAAAATTTTTCTTTCACAGTGAAAAGAAAATTTGAAAATTAAAACTAATTTGATAGTCATGTGCAGGTTCTAGAGAAAGAAAACCATGATATTTTAATGAAGAATATATGTATGAGTATATCTTTACCAATCAATGCCACTTTTAGTAATCTTAGATACATAGTCAATTGTACAACAGATTAGGGAAGAGGAGCAAGGATGTCAGTTTGTAGGCTTGAGAAAGGACAGTTCTATACTTCATGGAATACTCACCTTTATTAATATGTATATAATATGTATATGTATATATGCATGTATATGTACACACATAAACATATATGCATATGCTAACTATTGTTATTTCTTGATGATAGGAATTTGGATAAATAGTAGTGGTGTCTTTATGTTTTCCTGTATTTTTGAAATTTTCCATGAGCATGTATTACCTTAATATTTGGAAAGAATGGAATTATTATAAGGAAATAAAAGTTAAATTGTTAATACAACTAGGTGACCCCAGAAATTTAATTAAATATATAAATGACCTATATACAAGTATTGATGCAGCCTCCCTCTTTTCACTGTGGATAAGTACTTCTAATGGTGAAATGTCACAAGCCTTCCTATGAAATTAGTGCCTCTTTCTGCATCTGGGCTGCTTCTCGAGCATTATGCTGCATTTGCTATATATGCCTTTTGGGTCCTACCTTAGTGCATTCTGGGACAAAAGAACTGGGTTGATCACACCAGGAATCTAGGCACCACTGATACATTTCTGTTCATCAGAAATTGTGTTGTAGTTTGAAGTATCTGTCTGCCACTAATTCATATTTCACTATAGTTCCATAGTTTGCAAAGTAATTTTTTCTTAATATGTTGTTTGAATGGACAATGAATTCCAGAAATGACATCTGAATGAGTCAATTTCTTCATTAAATGTGAAATAACATCAAGTCATTTTTTTGCAATCTATACTATTAAACTGGAAATGTCTATGAGGTTTCCATGAATGTTAAAAATATAATCTTTAACAACACAGTTTATAGTTAAATCGCTATAGAGAAGAATATCTGATAAAGTAGAACGAAACTATTCAGACATACTATGATTGAATTATAAACATTTAATGAAGCATTTTAATATCAATTCTTCATAACTAAAGTCAAGGGTTAAATGTTATTATGATGATTATACAAAAAGGAATCACCATCTCATTCATGATTTTTTATTTTATGATCTTTTAATCTGTAGACATCAGGCATAAGATATCAAGTGAGCAGGGTAGCATTAGGTCCTTGCGATAATTTATAGATTAAGCTCAGCATCATTTTGAGGAGAGATCATAGCAAAATATCTAGCCCATTCCAAAACAAAATGCTATTTTCATCGGGCAACATTTGGAAAAAGAAAATCTTATTATTTGAACAAAATTTGATTTGAATAAGAAATGAGACTCCAAACAATGAATGAAATATTGATGCTGATCACTATAGACAGTGAATCAATGTGCAGGAAGTGATTTTATTGAAAGATATTTTGGGATTGGCCCCGTGGCTGAGTGGTTGGGTTCACAAGCTCTGCTTCTGTGGCTCAGGGTATCACTTGTTTGGATCCTGGGCGCAGACATGGCACCACTCATCAAGCCATGCTGAGGCTGCATCCCACATGCCGCCTCAGGGGGTCCCACAGCTAGAAGGACCTGCAACTAAAAAATATTCAGCTATGCACCAGGGAGCTTTGGGGAGAAAAAGGAAAAATAAAATATTTTTTAAAAAAAGATATTTTGTATACATAGCAGAACACAACAGATTTCACACACAAGCGACAGAAATATAGTGTTGCTTGTTCTGTCAAGGCCAGTTAAAAAAATTCTTCTTCAAGTTGGAAACATAAAGGAGTGTATTGAGTATGACCTCAGCATTTGAAAAAGACCAGGCGGACATGAAAAAAAGAAAGAGAAACTTTGTGTTATGTTCATATGTGTTGACTAGAGGTAAAAAGACATCAGTGATTTTCTTCTAATCTCCTTATTGAAACCTTTGCATATGTTAATTCTCCGAGAATAAAATATGAATTTCAACGGCACTCTTTTCTCTGTATGACCCTGCCTCTCCTCACAGAGCTCATCGGATACACGGAAACTGTTCTTGAGAGGATTCAGCTGCACTGCTTGTTTTTTCAAAAGTAATCCTGGGGTTAGCTGCTTTAAAAAAAAAAATAGTAATTACCATGAGAAAAAAAATGACTCATTTAATTTAGGTTATGCTTTTTAGCTTAGAACTTCATTTAGTATCTTTTTTTTCTCTTAAAACATTCATACGATAATGCTAAATTCAGATCATACTCTATGTAGGGCACTGGACTAGAAGCTGGGCAATATTCTTAACCTTTCCTCTTGACTTCAAGAGGAAACACGAACTCAGGCCTACTCAGAGTTCAATAAGCATTTTTTAAGCAGATATATTTGTAAGAAAAAAACTTTGTCAGATTATGTTATGAAGAAAAATAAATGAAGGTGGAGGAATGAACCTATGCTGCAGTAGGGGGCGGGGTTATTTTATGGAGCATAATCAGGGAAGGACTCAGAGATCAATAACATCTGAGCAGACATGGAGGATTCGTGAGGGTGAGCCACGAATTTCTAGGGAAAAATCATCATAGACTGGAGAGAAAAGCATTCACAAAGGCCACAAGGCAGGAATGCATTTGTGAATTCCAAGAGAGAAAGACAGGAAGATATGTGGGAGGAGATGAAATGAGGGCCAAACAGAGATTACTCACGAAGGGCCTGGAAAGATTTGCAGTTTTCAGCTGAGAGACATGAGAAGTCATTGGATGGCTTTAAGCAAAACGAGTGACACTATCCCACACATGTTTTAAAAGGATCACTGTTTGTGCTGTGAATCAACTACAGGAAAGCAAGGATACAATTCATTGGGTTGAGAGGCTATTGAAAGAATTCAGGCAAGCGTTCGTGATGCTCTAGACTAGAATGTCAGCAGCGGAGGTGATCAGAAATTTTTGGACGTATTTGAAGAGCTAACAGTGTACCATGCTTATGCGCAAAACCTGAATTGGCTTCTCATCATATCATGGGCTGCAAGGTCCTACAAGATTGGCCGCCTGCCTACTTCACCTAATTTCTGCTATTTTCTTTAGAATGCCCTCTTGTGTATCTAATCTATTCACAAACGTCATGTCGTCAGAGAAGTCTTCGCAGAATACCCACTCTTAAATACACTCTCATTTCACTCTCTCCTTGCCCTGACTTTTTTTCTCTTCACAGCTCTTATTAATATCCATCATTAGATTATTTATTTATCCATTCTCTGTCTTTCTTTTTAGAACATAAACATGAAAGAAAATGTCATATTTTGAAATAGATACAGGAAAATTCGTACCAGCTTGACACGAAAATTGCCGTTACTCTGTAGATGTCAATTACGTTACATTGCTGAAAAAAAATCTAAAATCTTAGAAATACTAATTGAATTCTACATTCATTTACAATTTGTGTTCCATAGCTTATTCATTATGCTGTTTTCCGCTGATTAGATAATTACATTTTAATCATAAAATGTAAGGAAAAATTACTAAGCCTACATGTTGTATCTTCTCTCAGATTTATGATTTCATCATATAAAAATATAAATGAAATTTCTATAAAAAACAGCACTATGTAATTATGAGATTGCTTCAGTACATTAGTGTTAGCACTGATCATGTGCCAGCATTCCTAAATTTATTCCAAAAGTTCACGGAAGGTATAATATGCACAAGATGACAGAGCTAAACTAGACGTTACCTCTGCCTTCAGAAACCGTATAGTCTAATAGAGGATAGCTTATTGCTATCAATCTCAGGAGAATTGACATCTTAACAATATTGAGACTTAATCCGTAAACACAATGCGTCTCCATTTATTTGGTATTCTTTAATTCATTTAATCAGTGTTTTAGCCTATAGATCTTGTATGTATTTCACTAGATTTGTACCTAAATGTTTCATGTTTTTGGTGCTATTTTAAAGGATGCTTTTTTCAATTTTACTTGAATTTCCGCTTTTTTATTGTTCATATTTAGGAATGCAATTATTTTTTTATATTGCTATTGTAACCTATGAACTTGTTTACCTCATTTATTAATTGCATCAGTTTTTTTGTACATTCTCTGGAATTTTCTAGATAGACAATAATATCAATCTAAAGATTTGAGATAGTTTTGTCTCTTGCTTTCCAATCTATATGAATTTCATTTCTTTTTCTTTTCTAGGATACTGACAAGATCCCCAGTATGATGTTGAATGGAGTAGTAAGAGAAGATACCCTTGCCTTGGTTCACATCTTAGGGAAAAAAGCAGTCTTTTAACCATTGAATATGATGTTAGCTATAGCGGCTTTGTAGATGCCCTTTATGTAATTGAGGACTTGCCCTTACATTTTGTGGATATTGTGATTTGTCATGATGGGCTTTTGAAGGTTGGACCAGCCGTAGATTCCGAGGATAAACCCCACCTGGTCATGATGTATTATTCTTTTTATATATTATTGGATTCTGTTTGCTAACGATTTGTTGAGGGTTTTTAAATATATGTTCTTAAGGAATATTGGTCTGCAGTTTTGTTTTTTTCTTATCTGTTTCCTAGTTTTGATATCAATCTAATGCTGGCTTTATAAAAGAAGTAGAAAATAGTCACTTCTTTTCTTCAAGAGACTGTATTAAATTGTCATTATTTCTTCATTAAATGTCTGCTAGAAACCACCACTGAAGTCATAGTGTTCTAAAGTATCCTTTGTTGGAAGACTTTTAACTAAAATTAACTTCCAAAGATAACATGTAGAACAATTCATTTTTTTCTAGAGTACCTTTGGATGAGATTTTTAAAGGTTTTATCCATTTCATTGAAGCTGTTGAATTTATAGGCTTAAAGTTGTTCATAACATTCCCTTATTATGTTTTTATGGTCTTTCAGATCTCTAAGGATAGCCCACTTAAATTCCTGATATTGATCATTTTGGCTCCCCTTCCTTCTCTTTTCCCTCTCTCTCTCTTTCTGTCTCTACTTAGTCAAGCTGGCTAGAAGTTCACCAATTTTATTGATATTTTCAAAGAGCCAACTTTTGATTTGAATGATATTCTATGTTGAATTTTTCTTTTCAATTTTATTGATACATAACCATATCTTAATTATTTTCTTCCTTCTGCTTGCTCTGTGTTTGATATTTTTTTCTGGTTTCTTAAGATGGAATCTTAGATCATTGATTTGAAATCTCCCTTCTTTTATAATTCATATTATGATTTTATTTATACCAATTATATAATTTATATTTGCATATAATTAATATACAATATACTATAATATGTTCTATAATACATTACGGAACATACATGTGCATATGATTATAGTTATAACATTTCAATTAATTAATTTTCCTTCTAAACACAGCTTCAGCTGCCTCCTCACATTTTGATATGCTGTGTGTTTTAATTTTATTCAATTCAAAACATTTTCTACTTTCCTTTGTAACTTGCTTTCTGATCATTTTTTTAAATGAATTTATTGTTTAATTTCAAAATATTTTAGGTTTTCCCAACATCTTTCTGTTAACGATTTCTAGTTTAATTTCTTTTCATTAAATAAACGCATTTTATAAAATCAATTCATATTAATTTATTTGAAGTTTATTTTATCACCTAGCATATAGCTATCTCGGTGAATGTTTCATGTTTCTGAAATGGATAAGTGTTCTGCTCTTTCTTTATAATCATCAATTTGGCCAATTTGATTTACACTGTCGTTTGGGTCTTTTATATCCTTACTGATTTTGTCTGCTTTTTCTATTGATTATTGAAAGAGGACTGTTGATATCTCCAATCATAATTTTGGAATTCTCTGTCAATTTCTCCCTTCACTTCTATCAGTTTTTGCTTCATGTATTTTGATGCTTTGTCAGGCAGTACATTCACATTTAGTATTGCTATGCCTCTTGATGAAGTGACCCCTTTCTCACCATGCAATGTCCTTGTTTATCCCAGATAATGTCTTGTTTTGAAGTATGCTTTGCCTGTTATCAAAATATTCACTCAGTTTTTTTTAAATTAATGTCTGCATAATATATCTTTTTATCCTTTTATTTTTAACCTACCTATATTTCCATATTTAAAATGTACTTCTTGAAGACAGCATATAGTTATATCTTGCTCTCCTTCTCATCTAACAATCTAATAATCTCTTTCTTCTAATTGATTTGTTTAGACTGTTTACATTTAATATAATTATTATTATGGTTGGATTTAAATCTATCAACTTGCTAGTTGTTTCTTTAACTCTTTCTCTCTCTCTTTTAGGCCTACTTTTATGATTCCATTTCATCTCTCGTTATTTTTGTAGCTATTTAAATATTTTTTGTAAACATATGTTTTAAAATATACATCTTTAATCATTCACAACTTCAAAGAATTTATTGCTTCATGTGTAGTCCATGAGTCTTATAAATGTATACTCCCAATCCTCTTTTCTGTTTTGTTATTTTTGTTGTGCATTTTATTTCTTGTAATACATCACTAATATATTTACAATAGACTATCTCTTTTCTTTTAGATAAATTCACATTAAGAAAAATGTCTTTTAGATTTACTTTAATTTTCCTAAAATCAGGGAATCTTCATTTTTTATGTGTGGATCCATGTTTCTGTCTGGCATTATAATCCTTGCACTTAAAAACTTAACATTTCTTGTAATGAAGGTTTTGTTTGCATGTCGTCATTTCTCCATTTTTAAAAAATATTTTATTGTGTTTAAAGTTCTGGTTGACAGGTTTGTTTCTTTTTTTTCTTTCAATACTTTAAACGCTTCACTCCATTTTTTGGGGCTTCCTTAGTTTCTGAGGAGACTTGTGTTATAATTTTTATCTTTGTTTCATTCATATGTAATATTTTTTTTTCCTTTGGCTAATTCAACATTAACTTTTCTATCATAGGTTCCAGAAGTTTTTATGATGATTCCAGGTAGTGACGTTGGGGATTATTTACCCTGATTGGTCTCTTGAGATTCGTGGATATATATAGTTTGATACTTTTCATTACTTCGGGAATATTCTCAGCCATCGTCCCTTCCAGTGTTTCTTCTTCTCTGTTCTCTCCTTTCTCCTTCATGATTCCAGTTATGTATGTGTGTGTGTTAAGGGATTCTAAACATGCTACCCAAACTATGCCTCTTTGGCCTGAGGATTATTTTAAGCTGCAGGCAATCAAGACCAAGCAGATCAGGAAAAGCCCTTTACCTCCTCCTTAGCTGCCCAAAAGAAAGTAGAAATTTCTCCTTTTGTGGGAGAAATCTGTAATTATGAAGGAAATTTACATTAGAAAGGGGGCCTGTGCAAGAAAAAGAGCTACTACCAGAAATAACTTTTTATCTAAGAAACTTATCTGCATAACAGGGCAACCTTTGTTTACCCAACATTTCCTCCTCTCACCTTCCCATGGATTAAATCCCCCAATTCCAGAAGGCTCAAAGGATCCTATTGTTTAGCTCAGGATGTTGTAGAAATCTTTGCCATTTGGGCATCTTTTGAGTTTCATATCTTTGTGGGGCTCTTATATGTATATAATTAGAATAGTTTTTTTCTCCTGTTAATCTGTTTTATGTCAACTGGATTGTTAGACCAGCCACAGAAACTAGAAAAGCAGAAGAGAAAAACTTTCCCCTCATACAGTGTGTTAGAATGTTTGATATTGTCTCAGAGCTCTTCAATGTTGCGTTCAGTTTTTCTCATTTTCTTCTTTTCCCCTTGTGTTTCAGTTTGTATAACTTGATCTAACTTCAAATTCAATGATGCTTTTCTTGACAATGTTGATCTACTGATGAGCCTGTTGAAGGCATTCTTTCTCTCTGTGATTATGTTTTTTATATCTAGCATTTTCATTTGATACTTCCTTATAATTCCATCTCTCTAGTGAAATTCTCTATTAATGCGTGTTATCCATGTTTTCCAGTACAACATTTACATATTAATGATACTTATCATAAATTCCCTCTTTGATAGTCCTGGCATTTATGTCATCTCAAAGTTGGTTTCTCTTCATCTTTTTATTCCTTGCTGTACATAGCGCGTAGAACCACAACGCAGAGAACCTGACGTAAACAGTATGTATGCCTGGAAAAATGCCTGCAAACAGGAACTCTTCTCCTTTTGTGAGGGACTGAGTCAATCTAGTTAAGAGTTGAGTTGGTTTGGGTTTGTTGTTTCTATGGTTACTTTTGTGCCACTGCCTTCATTTTTCCCTGATATAATCGTGTGCTTACAGTGGGAATTATTTGCTGGAGAACTCTTCTAAGTGTTGCTGCAGGAACTCTCAGACCTCCCCCCTGCCCCTGCATCTCAGAGAGTCTCTCTCCCTATTCATAATCTCCCGAAATCCCTTCCCCCTCCAGGAGATTAATGTAGCTTGTTACTACTGCTGGTTCAGTCTCAGTCTGAGGGAGGTCTGTGTCACAGTAAGAGAAGACTATTAATAGTCTACTCTTAGGACAACTTCTTTCTCTTTCCCCAGGAAAGGAGGATTTTTATTTTATCTTTCTCCTAGCTGTGATAGCTCTTCAACTCTGCCCTGGGGTTGACCAGGTTTGCTGCTCTTGACTCACCAGCTTAATGGTTTGTTTTTTAGAGAAGGGACTGGGAAAGGCTTCGTGCTTTTCCCTGCAGAGTCAGTTCTGCCTCTCCTACAGATCTGAAATTCTTAAGGCAGTGTTCAGTGTTCTCCAGCCTCCTGCCTTGCCCTAATCTTTCTCTTGTGTACCTGGGAAGGTCCATGGAGGCGAGCCCACCAGTGGATGTGAACTCCACTTGTGTCTGCAGCTCTCAAGGATTCTATAACTGTAATCTCATATTGTCTCACTGTGCCTTTATCAATTCATTAGACATTTTAGCTGAATTCTTTTTCCATTTGAAAAGAATCCTCATCTAACCCTTGCTGCCATGTATGAGCCAGTGTTTATGCCTTGTCTCTCCGAGAAGGTACATCTCTTTCTTTAGATTTCAGACAGCATAGTTCCCTTGAGACCTCAGTTTTCCAGTAAGTTCAACAAGAGTTGTGATTTTGCAAATTAATTGGCTTTTTTTCCCGTTAAGTTGAGAATTACACTCTTTTCGTCTTTCTCTACCCTAGACAGAAACCAGAACTACTTTTGTTTTTTGAAATTTCATACTTCTTACATTAACCAATATATTTATTGATTTCTTTCTTCTTTATTGTTCTTTGCATCTTACTTTTTTCTCCTAGTTTCAATTTTCTTCTGTCTGAAGTATGTCTTAGTATTTTTATTTTTAATTGATTTCGTATAACTGATAAAATCTTTCTGTATTCATTTGCATAACATTGTCAGTGACAGTTTAACTAAGTATAGAGACCTAAGCTGAGAGTCATTTTCACTGAGAATTTTAATGATACTATTTCTTCGATCCTTGGTATTTGTTGCTGCAAGGAGACAGTCGTTATCATTCAAATTATTGTCTACTTTTAGGTAACTTATCTTTCCTTCCTGATTGTTTTTAAGATTTTCCTCTTTGTCTTTAAAATTAGAAATTTTATTACAATGAATCTAGGTTTTTGTGTCATATTTAAGTTGTTCATCTCAGATCTCAGTGAGCTTTTCAAACCTGAAGACTCTTTTTTGACTTGTTTACATTTTGGAAAACTCCTAACCATTATTTCTTTCAATGTTTCTTCTTTGCAATTTTTCATCTTCTCTTTCTATAACTCTTAAGAATATATAGTAGATTTCCTTATTCTACTTTTCATGCTCTTAATGTCTCATTTTTCTACCATTTTTATCTGAATTCTATTTCATTTCCTCAAATCTATTACACAATTCACTTATTTTCTCTCAACTTGTATCTATTTTAATCCACCCACTGAGTTCTTCATTTCAATGAGTATACTATAGTATTTCTTCCAAGATAAATATTTTTCATATTTAACATCTCGGAAATTGTGATGTATTTTATACCTAATGACATATTAAAATTATCACTAGATCCATGTTATTATTAAGTAATCATTGTCTCTACATGTATAATGAAAAGCATTAGTCTCAAAACTTGAAGAATGTTTGTTAGCCTACTTATAAAGAAAATGGAAATCTATGCCAAAAAACTGGCCATGCCTTCTACCTACCTTTTATTTTTCTCAGAGTTATGCATAACACTTTCAAATGGTAATTTGAAAGACAGAAAAGATATTGTATTTTTGTTAAAATACTCATATTTCTAATATAAACTAGAATAAAATGATATAATTTTCTATCAATTATCATTTAGATAAAATTAATAAAAATCAACCAGCATTTATTAAAAACTATTATACACATGGCACTATGTATACATGACAATAGTTAAAAATATGGCATTTGATTCGGACAGATTTGTTTTCAAATTTAGGCTTTACCGTTTAACAGCTGCATGACAAGGAAGTAAGTCACTAAATCTCTCTGTGCCAGAGGACACCAGCTTACTATGGCGTCTATTCTTCCAGTCTTTCTTAATGATGCAAACCTAATTTTAAATTTAGCACATTGCTACCAAGATTAAAGTCTCTTACCTCTTACTTAGCCTGTATTATGTTATATGGGGCCATATGGCTAGGTTCTGGCCTATGTGATTTAAGGAGAAAAGTTGCATGAAACTCATTGAAAGGCTCCTTAAGAGGATGCGGCAAATCCCTTTATCCTTCCTCACTTTTCCTGTTGGTTGGAATATAAATGTCGTAGCTGGAACTTTCCCAGCTACCTCTGATCATGTGGTGAGCTACTGAGTAAGGCACAGTAGAAAGAGAGAATTCTGACTTCCTGATGACACTATGGAGTCACTGTGCAGCTCTGGTCTTCTTTATATGAGAAATATGTATGTAATTTTGTTAAGGTACTGATATTATGGTTTTTTTCTGTTACATGCTGATGAACTAGTCTTAGCTGAGTCACCTTTTAAGCTTTCATCTTCTCATCTGTACCATTTGGATGATTAAAGCAACTATTTCATTAGCTTGTCTGTTGTAAAGGATACATAAGGTTATATATGAAATTGTGAAGTCCAGTGCCTGGCATAGAGAAATTGCTTTAAAAATGTTAGCTATTTTTATGCATTGTAAAACAATTGTAAGATGGTTTCTTCCTTTGAGAACCTCACACATCATGAAGCCCATATTTTCTCTTTTTTATCTTCTACCATTCATGCAGCCAATAACAGTGTGATTTGCAAAAAATTTGAATATATAACATTTATCAGACTAGCTAAGGAATATGTGCAAATCCCTTTCAAAGTATTTGATTAAACATGTTATTGTGTTCAAAAGAAAATTATTTCTTGTATATAGTATATGTCATTTATGATTATAGTACCAATCAATCATTCCATGTATAAATGACGTCCACCCAGATATTACAGAGGTAACTAAGAGAAACTTACTTGACTGTTTTTCTAAGTGTGTGTAGTAAGATTTAGGCAAAGATTTCAATATGCATGTCTAAAATTTTAGAATACAGTGTGATTCTTTCAAGCCTCTTATAAAATTGTTCCATTTACATATGTTGTAACCACTCATTTTCTGCTAAATATTCCTGAAAGATCAACCGCTCTAGGTTGTGGGAAAACTTATAAACATGGGGTATTTTGTTTTAACCTACTTGAAGATAATCATTGAAATTTCCTATCTCTACCGGTTCTTTGGGATTTACATGGATCCAAGCTTATTGGCAACTGTGGAATTACATTACCTATGAAATCGTTATATAATATCATACATTACCTATGAAATATCAAGCATGATTGGATATTTGTGATTGACTAAGTGTCTCCATGTATTGGAAGGCAGGTGAGGAGAATAGAGAATCCAGAAATCTTTTCTTCAAATCCGTATAACAGATAAGGTGTCTTGTTAATTAGTCTGAATCTCAGTGGGTGCTGAATCACGGAAGCTTGTGCAGCAGGCACCTAAAGAGACCTGATTTTGTTGAGGATACAGTATGCATGTTTTCTTATGGAGTTTGTCTTATCACAGTCCTTGCGTATGTCCAGTGCAATTCTGCAACCCTTCTGATAAGCATTATTCTTCATTTTATTGAAAAATAGAGTAAGTAGTGACATAAAACCCATATAATTTGCAGTCTTGTAAGTCAAGACATCAGGCAAACCATTCTTTCTTTTGTCTTGTCCTCCATACTTGCAGGGCAATCCCAGTGTTAAATTGCTCTACATTGGGAGGACATTTTACACTCTGGCCCCCCAAAATAATAACTAGCAAGCATGCTTTATCTTTCTGTACCTTAGATTTCTCTTTAACATATTTTTTCTTTATTGTATTATGAATGATGAGGTGTATATATAAATATTAAGATGGATGTTTTGGTCAATAAAAGATACATGTTGTTAAAACCAACCAAAAAAATTAAGAGTGAAAATAATGTTTTACTAACTTAGAAAGTGAAATTGAAAGTGTTAATTATCCTGCGTTGAAACAGCACTTACCTTTCTTAATACTGATGTAGAGGCAGATACCAAATTCAACTACCCCAGAGCAAAGAACCTGTGAAGAAGATAGCTACCTTAGGAACCATGTTTATCCTGTAAATAGCTCAGAAAAGGATACTGCCAGTTACATCTTTAAAATACAAAAATGCGTGCATTTCCCTATTTTGTAAATGCCAGAGATGCAGCATCCGTTAGAGTTAACGGTGCGGCACTTTTGTGTTCCGTAGCATGAATCATTAATCATGAGACAGGCCATATTCTTGTACTGCTTCTGCTTTCATTACTTGGCCTAATTAAACAGTTCTCTGAACTGGAATCTCAGATTCCTCTGTTACAGATTATCATTAATTATGGTGAAAGTGCTCAGAGATGTTGGACTCAATTATATTCTACTCAACTCTGGCACCGTGTGATTCATTGCGCAGCCTGCTCTGCAGACGTACTCTTTTCTTATCTCGCACTCCCACTTTTGTAAATTGGGCTCTGGCAGCCAACAAACTAAGAGTTATGTGCTGCGTTTTCATTAAAAACATGTTGGAGAAGCACAGACCAATTAAGGATTCTGTATTTTATAAGGAGTGATGAGATGAACAGTGGATTCTGGGAGAATTAGCTCAGTGAAGAAGCAATCTCAATTCCATTGTATTGCTAAATTTGGTACCTATTTTCTGTTTGGGGTTCAATTGGTCAAGATGATGTCTTGAAACTTTTTTAATAATTTAAAATAAATCGAGTTATTGCTAGCCAATAGAAAGAAACTAAAAATTTTGTTTGGTGCTTGTGTGAGCTACTGGAAAACATTCCCAGTGACATATGCCAAGCACTTTATAGCTCAAAAGATACCAATATCTTCAATTTTGGCAGTTATTTTCCATGCTATGTAATGAAATCTGTTCTATAGCACTAGGCCTCAGTAGACTGGACTAGTAGATGGCACAGACAAAGCCAGATCCTCAGAATTTGCAGGCTTTGGGTAGTATTTGAGGTATGTGTTTGAAAGAAGATGAATATGTGATTTGACATATGGCACATGTAAATCATATTATCCCAAAGTGTTTCTATTGCATTTATAATGGATTTTGTTAAGGATTCTTTTTTTTCTCCCTCCCTTCCTTCCTCAATTCCTTCTTTCTTTCCTTCCTTTCTGTTAGAAGAATCAAAAAATTTTCCTTTTGTTTTGAATATTATGGAAATTGTGTGCACTTCAGAAATCTATCTTAGCAACTAAACATTTTTAAAAAGCTTATAATAACATAATTTCTCCAGTTTTCCCATTGGCTACAAAACCACATAAAAAAGCCAAATGTTTAAAATCAATGGCATTTAAACTTTTCATGGAAAGACAATGTGTTTAATTTAAATGGGAAAACTACAAAAAAGAATGATATGAATTTTCACTTGTAGATTGACCACTAAGAAGTTGGAAGGGCTTTGACACCTCAAGGATCATAATATAGAGATTTTAGAGACACTAACCTGCAGTGATAAAGTCTGTGAACACATTTGAGAAGAGTCCAAAATAGATATCCAGTTTTCTCTTCCTTTCCTATCATGAATTTTAATTATAATAGAAAAGATTGGTTCTTAGAACAGTGGTTCTTAAAGTGAAATCTATTGTCATTCAATTTACTTTTGCTGTTGTTTTTTTAAAATTACAAATTATCAGAGTTTTTACCCAAAATATTTATTTAATAAAAAATGAGTGTTGAGACTAATTTATATAATGTGAAAAGTTTGTGTTATTATTGATAAGCATAGATAATTATATAATTCAATAAGAAGTGTTTTTTTTCGTTTGTTTTTGGTTTCTTTTGTCAAAAAAAAATCATGGCAGGATATGATTTCATAATATCACCTACAGGGACAAAAGGAAGCTTTCAGAGCTGTCCTTGTCAACCAATTATTTATTTAAATGCAGTAAATGGATCAAAGCCAACGCTGTCTACCCGGTAAATATATTATTGTTACTAATATGTGAAAAAATGTATCAACATGATTTATTCAAAGGAAATCTAAGGTTAAGGGTTCTCTCTTCCTCTCTCCGATTCCACTTGAAAAGGACGGTGCCAAATCAAACAGTCAGAACTGGTGTGTTTATCTCCCTTTGTTTCTCATTTGACATGTTCACAAAAAAACCACACAAACTCATCACAAGACAGTCTCAGGGGTGAGATAGGAACAGCATTGCCCTGGTTCAAGTTAACCCAACTAGCCACACGTCTCATCATTATTGATAGTTTTCTACTTTTACGAGCAACACTTTCATTTATTTGACATTAAAAATTGTCCTCATCCTTATCTTCAAACCACTTTCCCACATTTTAAGATTCCTACTAGATAGATGCATCCACAAGAGCAGCTCCAAAAATAAAGGAATGGTGTATCTTTTCTCTTATTTTTGTATTTTCTAAAAGTTTCTGTTTTGATTTTTTCTAAATGAAATTTAATTTTTATGTATTGGCATGGACTATATGTCCATTTCTCCTGAATGCAGGCCAAGAAGAGAATAGAATTTAAACAATATGGAGAAAAAAAAGTTCTCGGTGTAAGCCTTTGGCTTAACAGTTTGTAGGTTTTCATATCCTGCAGTACTTTCAGGTTTTAATATATATGAAAATCAGCGGTCTTGTATCTATGCATATGTGTCGTCTATAATATAATTTTGACAGATGGTGAGCTGGATAAATCTAGTCCCTGACTATAGAAAACCTTGGCTTGACTTGCACTCTACCAAAACTTGTTTAAAAAGGCATTCACATGTATTTATTTTTTAAATAAAGATTCATTTTTTGGCCTGCCCTTATTTCTCATTGAGACACTGGCATCCCCATCTTTGACGGTCCCATATACACATTTTACCTGAGCCGTTATGATTTTTTTAAACAGGATTATTCCATGCATAATGCTGATGACTATACCATTCTACATCTCCTCCTTATTAAAAATAAATATGTTACCTTGCCCCTGTTTGCACCACCTAAAATTCTGACAACAATATCGTACTTAAAAAAATGCAAACCTAGAAACCAGGAAGCAGTTTCTCCCAGTAGCAGCTCCAGACAGACTGCTCATTGAAAATGTAATACACTGCTGCTGTGTCACAGGTCAGCTGGCAAATGGCAATCTGAATTTTAAAAGGAATATGAATAAAATTCTGTTTTATTTTGAAAATGAACTTTCTGCCCTCCATCATGAATCCAATATATGTCTTAATCTTCTATGCTCTTGAAGCCTGCGGCTCCTGGCTGAGTCCTTTGACTTCTGAACCTAATAAGGAAATAGGTTGTTTTCTCATCCTCGTCTCATTTTTAGAAGGGCTGAAACAAACAGTCCCCTATTTCAAATGTAATTGACAAAGCATAAAAACATGTATGTTATATAATTTTAGGTTTACAACCAAGCTCTGCACTGGGATGTTTTATTTTTAAATTTGATTAAGATGTTATACCTTTTGAAATGTGCTGTCAAGATTCGAAATCAAAATTTCCAAGTGTACGATTGCATGTTTACCTTAGAACCGTACATGTGAAACTGACAAAGGATAGAATGGATAACGGTACACTTCAATTGGGAACGTTTTCATTTAACCTGGACGTTATTTATAGCCATACAGAGGGATGTACAGACTGAATTTTTAAAATATACTTATGGCTATGGCTGCTGTTTAAAAATCAACTGGGTGTGTGCTGTGTCTGTATCTACATTTGCTTTTTTATTAAATAAAGGTTAGTTCATCATCATGCTCCCACTTTTCTAAACTTAACGTTTCCACTTTCTTTGAGATTCATGACTTCTAATTAGAAAGTAAAATGCTCTTCACTTCAGAAAAATAAGATTTTGATCTTTGGGTGTGTTTGTCCTTTTTTATTTGAAAATCCTTAGAATAATATATTGCCATGCTTTAATTACTTTAATTCTTTTTTTATAAAATAATTATGGGAATTACTTTTTAAAAAGAGAAATGGTAGAGTGTGAAAACACTTAAAATAAGTGCAGTTAGGCATGCTCTGTTGCTATCATATCTCATAACCATATTTGTGTAGCATCATCATAACCTAACTGATCATTCTAAGGAAGTAAATGCTGACATTTCAGTGAGCATGTGTGCATGTTGTGTGTGCGAGAGAAAGAGAAAGAAAGAGAGGTGCACATGCACACTTGAGTAAAGAGTTATTTTAATATTTGGATTTTTTTAACCTAAAACTTGTCTGTTACTGTTTTTCAAATTATAGTTATATTTTAAATTTCTTTGGGTATTTTATGGCCATTTTAAACTTATAGCAATTAAAATATTAACAGTGATGCTCTAATTACTAAAGGTTATGAGGAAAGAAAAGTTTTTAAAACTTTAATTTAAATAGCTACATTTAGTCTGCACTCCCTTTCTGGATATTCCAATAACATATAGGTTCAAAGAAAACATGACTGAAACAGTCCTGATAGAATCACTCACAGTTCAACAAATACTTACTGAATACCCAATACAGTCCAAGTATTGAGTTAACAACTAGTGTACACAAAGATGGTCTAGCAACAATAAAGTTGATCTTTTGGTTGGGTAATCAGACACATAATATGATAAATTGTCAACAATTGAGACAAGTGAAATAATAAAGGTAGGCAAAAAAGGAGTTCAAAGCATAGAGGAGGGCAGATAATCTGGCATGGGGGAAGAAGAGTCCAGGGAAAGCATTGTTGGAAAAATGATGCCGAGTATTCTTAAAGGATGATGTGAAATCTGTTAGATGAAGGAAAGCTTAGATTATCTTCTTAGAGAGTGAGTTTATTTTATGCAGGCATGAAACTTTTAAATGTGTAAGTAAGGGAGGGGATTTATATATACATTGAGTAAGTGAAAATATGGACTATAGACTCCATACTGTGGATGACTTCTTAACATCTATTTTACTGCTTCCCATTGTATATCAGCCATATAGTCTGAAAGAAATTACTTCTGGGTTCAGGGATATGTGTTGCTTAGACTAAGCCAATTAAGCAAGTTGCATTTCCCTAGAGAGTTATTGTTATACTAGACGAATTTAGTATAAATCATCTTCTAATGATACGTAGACATCTTATCTTGGTTCAAGTGTGAGTGTATGATCTGATTGATACAATTATACTATAGAATAATGATTTTTTTTTTCATGGATATGGGAATGATAAACTCTATCTCCTACTTAGTATGAAGGCAGCAAGGATGCTAGAGCTCTAGACAGCATGTCCACATTCCAGGAAGGCAGAAGAAAGACAAAGAGCAAAAGGGTACACATGCCAGCTAGGTCAGCCTTCAAGAAAGAACCTCAGAAATCATATGCAATGAATTGTGGTTACCTCTCAGTGGCCAGAACTGTGTCAAATGCCTACTTCTAACTTCAAAGGAAGAAGGAAATGTACTTTTAGCTGGCACACATCCACTCCAAAATAAATTGGAATTCTGTTAATAAAGAAGAAGAGAATGAATATTATGTAGGATACTAATGGTTTCCAATATCCTTGACCTTAAAGTCTTCATAGTCCACTAGGGGAAGAAGACATATAAAAAATGTTTACAACCTATTTTAAATTTTATTTTAATAAATTTTCCAACAAGCTATTGCTAAGGAGAGAATTATGTTTGCATGGTGGGCCTTTACGTGTAAGAAATAAATAGATTACATTTCCCTGTACAGAAATTCAATGCAGTTTCTAGCTTCAAGGCACAACAAACTCAAATGTTATAGAAAAGAAACAAAGAGTAAACTAATAACTTTTGAAAACCAAGAAAGGGTATCATCTGTGGACTGACTGATTCCCTGATGCATTGTTGTTTGAAGGGAAAAAATACAAGGTAGAAAGCCAAGGTTGTGGTAAGAATTTGAACCTTCCACAGAAGCACTCTTGGCTGCTTCACTGGGAAGATGGTGAAGCGGGAAGTGCCTGGTGGCCGCGGTGGCTGAACCCTCTAGGGGCTACAGTGTACTCTGTATTGGGAAGTCTCAGTAGTCACTTAATGGAAAACAACTACAGCTGTCTCAGCTACCTAGAGAAGGGAAGCATTCCTCTACTTTTATAGCTTATAGCCAATAGAATGAAAGTAATTTTGGCCTCAAATTTCTCAGGAAAAGGGACAATTAGTTTAAACTCATAGTACTTTTTCTAGCTTTATAATCATACAAAGTTATAAAGAGGACTCTAGTAGTATATCTTCTGCAGTTTTCACAGCCCTCATCAAGCATGGAATTTTTATGTGGTAGAAATATCACCAAACATCTAATGTTGGGTAACACCTTGATATTAAATGGAAGTAGTAGCCAAGGAAACATAAATAATAGGAAAATCTGAAAAAGATGATGTTTATTTAATGGTTAAAAAACATGCACATTAAATAAGAACAAATGACTATAAAAAATTAGTGGTGGAGGGGCTGGCCCCATGGACAAGTGGTTAAGTTCGCGTGCTCTGCTGCAGGCGGCCCAGTGTTTCGTTGGTTTGAATCCTGGGTATGGACATGACACTGCTCATCAAACCACACTGAGGCAGCGTCCCACATGCTACAACTAGAAGGACCCACAACAAAGAATATACAACTATGTACTGGGGGGGCTTTGGGGAGAAAAAGGAAAAAAATAAAATCTTTAAGAAAAAATTAGTATTGGGGAGTGAAAAAAGATACCTATTTCAACAAAAATTTTAACTTGATATAAGGCCTGGATAGCAAAATGGGTACAGATAAAAAGCTAAGAAAATCTCCCTGAACAACATGATAAGACGTAAAGAGATGTAAAATATGAAATATAAGCTAAGAGACATGAAGGCTATATTGAGAGGTTTCAGTATATATCCAAGAGTAGATTTAAAATAAAAGAATTGAGTGAATAAAAGAGAGGAACAAAGGTGAGGAAGACTGCCTGAGCAATTTCCACAAAATAAAATAACTGAATCTTTATTTTTAAATACTTCATTAAGAAACATCAGATCACTTTTTCAGACCACAATATTTTTATAGCTTATATCCAACATAATGAGAACAAGTTTGGCCTCAAGTGCCTCAGCACAAGGGAAAATTACTTTAAACCCACAGTGCTTTTTCTAACTTTATAACCATACAAAGACTAAGGCAAAATAAAGAGGTTTTTAGTCATATAAGAACTCAGAAATTTAACCTATTATACACATTACTAGAAAAGTCACTTCAGCAAAAAAAAGAAAAAGAAAGACTCCAGGATGAAAAGTGTCTTTCAAGAAGCACTAATGAGCACACTTATCAATTAAACATGATGTTAAGTATAAATAAATATTGATAATATTAAATAATTACTTTAATAACAGTCTAACATTAATACTCCAGGTTATAGCATGAGTGTTGGTCAGGGAGTGTTTGGGGCAAAAACCAAGCAAAATAAAAGTGTATTAAGATGTTTGTCTTTGGTGGAGTGTGTGGGAGGGAGGAGAATATTTTCATGGGCAAAGGGACGGGTAAACATTTCTTAGGACACTAAAAATATAGACAAAAGAAATATGATAAATTGACTTTATCAAAATTAGTAACAGTTCTTTAAAAAACAGTATTGTAAAAATCAAAATGCAGATTAATAGAAAATATCTGCATTAGAAATGTCAGAAAAGAACTATCTAGAATATGTAAAGAGCTCTTACAATTCAACAATATGAATACAAACTAACCAAGTGAAGATGGTAAAAGGGTTTAATAGACATTTCAATAAGAAAAAACTAGAATGGCCAAAAAGAGCAAATAAAAAGATTCTCAACTTTAATATTCATCAGAAAAATGCAAATTGAAAACATAAGACACTACAATACATCCACTATAAGGGGCTAAAATTTAAAAGACTGAAAAAGCCAAGTGTTGACAAAGATGTGAAATTCAAACATTGCTGGTTGGAAGGCAAAATGATATAGATCATTTGGAAAGCACTTGGCTAAAACTAAAAGTAACAATGCCAGTGTTGAAAGAAACTAGAACATCCAGAAATTTTGTAAGGTTTGATGGGAATGTAAATGGCATACTACTTTGAAAAATTGTTTAGCAGATTTTTTATAAATTTAAATATATGCAAATCAAGTCCAGCAATTGCATTCCTAAGTGTTTCTCCAATATGATAAAAGTATATCACTACAGACCCAGCAGATATTCAAACAATGCAGGAATACTATGAACAGTTCTATGTACATAAACTCAAAACTTAGAAAAATAAAACAATTCCTTGTAAAGTACAAACTCCTAAACTCACCCAAGATGAAATAAATACCCTGAATAGTCCTATACTATTAAAGAAATGGAATTGGATTTGTAATTAAGAGACATTCCAATAAAGAAATCTCTAGACTCAAATGTTTCACTGGTGAACTCTAACAAACACTTAAAGAACAAATGGGTTCTTTTGTACAATATTTTCCAGAAAATAAAAGAGGAGAGAACTGCTATCTAATTTTATGAAGCCAGAGCTATCCTAAACCAAAAATCAGATGAAGATAGTACAAATAAAGAAAACTACGTACTAAGAACTCTCATGAAATTAGACACAAAAATCCTCAACAGAGTACTACCAAATCAAATCCAACAATTAAAAAAGCAATACATCATAACCTAGTGGAGCTTATCCCAGAAATGCAATATTCAATATTCAAAAGATAATTTAATTCATTATAATTCACATGATCATATCAATTGTACAAAAAGCATCTCACAAAATTCAATGCTAATACATGATGAAACCCTTAATGAACAAGAAATAGGTATAAACTTCCTCAATATGATAAAGGAATCTAGGGGAAAAAAACAACCTACAGCTAGCATCATAATTAATGGTGAAAGACTGAATGCTTCCCTCCAAGATAGGGGACAGGCAAAGACATCCATTCTCACCACTCCTACCCAACATCTTACTGGAAGATCTAGCCAACTCTAAACAGCAAGAAAAAGAAACAAAATACATACAAATTGGAAAAGAAAGAAAACTCTCCCATTCGTAAGGACATGATTGTCTACAAAGAAAGTCTCAAGGAATCTACAAAAACATTACAGAACTAATGAAAGAATCTAGCAAAATCAAAAGACACAAAGTCAGCAACAAAAAAACCAGTTGTATTTCCATATACTAATAATGAATAATTGGAGACAAAATTTTCAAAAAATAACATTTACAATAGCTCTAAAATCATGTAACACATAGTTAAAAATATGACAAAATATTTATGAGATATGTATACTGAAAACTATAAAATTCTCATAAAATAAATCAAAGGAAATCTAAATAAATGGAGGGACATGCTGTTTCATGAATTCAAAAACTAAACTAAGGAACACTGTCAGTTTTCTGAGTATTCACATAAAGGTTTAACACAATTGTTATCAAAATATCAACAAGTTGTTTTGTAGATATAGACAAGATTACTCTAACATTTACATGGCAAAGTAAATGAATTAAAATATCTAAAAGAATTTTGAAACAGAGGAATTAAGAGGGAGGAATCACTCTACTTGATTTCAAAACATTGTTATATAGCTATAGTAAACAATCCTGTGTGGTATGGGCAGAGGGATAGACGTATAAATCAATGGAACAGATAGAGAGACCAGAAATAACCCCACACAGATACAGACAACTGACATTTTTTTTTTTTTTTGCTTTTTCTTCCAAATCCCCCCAGTACATAGTTGCATATTTTAGCTGTAGATCCTTCTAGTTGTGGGACAACTGACATTTGACAAAGGCGCAAAATCAGTTTAATGGAGGAAAGATAGTCTTTTCAATATACAGAAATTCAATATCCATAGGCACAAAAATTAAACTAGGACTAAACCTCACATCTTATACAAAAAATTAACTCAAAATGAATCACAGATTTAAATGCAAATACAAAACTATAAAATTTTAGAAGACATCATAAGAGAATATTTTTGAGACCTAGGGTTTGCTAAAGTGTTCTTAGACATAATGCCAAAATAACAATCCATAAAATAAAAAAATGAATGGATTAGACTTTATTAAAATTAAACATTTGCTCTGTGAAACACTCTGTTAAAAGGATGAAAGGAAAAGCCGTAGACTGGGAGATAATATTTGGAAACCACATGTATGACAAAGGACTTGTATCCAGAATATGTAATGAATTCTCAAAAATCAACAGTAAGAAAATAAACAGCAAACTTTAAAAAGTGACCAAATAACTTAGACACTTCACCAGAGGCTATACACACGGCAAAAAAGCAAACAAAAAGATTTATGTCATTTGCTTTTTAGAAAATGCAAGTTAAAACCATGATGAGTTAGCTCTACACTCCTAGCAGAATGGCTAAAAGATTTTTTTCTGAAAATACTGAAAAAAGCAAGTACCGGTGATGGTATGGGACAGAGTCTCTCATTCATTGCTGGTAGAAATACCAAATGGTACCCTTGGGAAAAGTTCAGCAGGTTCTTACAGAGTGAAATCTACCCCTACCTTAGGACCCAACAATCCTCCTACTGGTATTTACCCTAAAGAAAAGAAGACTTACGTTCTTACCAAAACCTGTACACAAACATTTATAGCAACACTGTGCCTAATCTCCAAAGTCATAAACAACCTAAATGCCTTTCACTAGGTGAATGGGTAAACAAAATGTGCTGCATCCACACAATGAAATACCATTCAGCAATAAAGAGGAATGAATTAGCCAGATGATCAAGGCTGATATCAACAGTGATAAGTCATGTTGATATTGTGTATCCTTGATATGACATGATGAAAATGGCATTTTAACTTTGTGATCTTCCTCCCGAAACCCATCACCTTAGTCTAATCATGAGAAAAACTTCAGACAAATCCCAGTTAGGAGACATTCTACAGAATGCCTGACCACTACTCCTCAAAACTGTCAAGATCACCAAAAACGAGGAAAGTGTGAAAAACTATCACAACCAAAAGGAGCCTAAGGAGACATAACAAGTAAAGGTTATGTGGTAGCATGAATGAGATCTTGGCACAGAAAAAATTAGGTAAAATGGAAATATGAATAATGTATGGACTTGGTTAATAATAATATATCAATATTGATTTCTTAATTGTGACAAACACATCATACTAATACAAGATATTAATAATAGGGCAAAGCAGGTATGGGGTTTATAAGAATTCTGTGCATTAGCTTTATATTTTTTCTTAAAATCAAAAAATTCATCTTAAAATGGAAAGTTCATTAAAGTATTTTTACTGGATGGAAAGAAAGGCTATAATTAAAGTCAAAAGTGAAAGAAAATATTACAAAATAAAATAAGCTAACTATTGATATGTACAACTTGGATGAATCTCAAAGACATTACTTTGAATAAGAGAAAAAAAAAGTTACAGTCTCAAAAAGTTACATTCTGTAGGGTGCCATGAAACTCACAAAGAGACTGGTGATGAAGAAGACCTCTGTGATTGTCAGGGGTTAGAGTTGGAGAATTTGACTGCAAGGTGATAGCACCGGGAAATTTGGTAGAGTGAGGGTGATATTTGATATCCTTGTTGTGGTTATGGTTACACAAATCTATACATATCTTAAAATTCAAATAACTGTACATCATTAACTGTACGTTAATTGATTATTGATTAAAACATAAAATAAGTAGAAAATAAAGAAGCAACTTACAGAAATACATGCCTTTGGAGGAAAACAAGAAGGAATAAAAGGACAGTCGGCTCTATGGGCTTCACATGCATAACACCTATCGGGAAGAACAGAGAACCCACTAGCCACGGTTACTTGTTGGGGTGAGCTGGAGGGAGACTTTTCATTGTTTACCTTTTAATATTTTTGAGTTCATTATTTATTTCAAAAGTCAATTGAAAAGAAAAAATATGTCTACATAAAGATTTTTCAGGAATAGTCATAGCAATTTTATTTACAACAGCCAGAATCTAGAAACAACCCAAATGTACGTGAAAAGAGGAATGGATGTACAATTTGTGCAATAGCCATATAATGAAATAGTACTTGTCTGTGGAAGTAATACAGATGAATCTCTAAAGCAGTATGCTAAGCAAATGAACCCAATCACAAAAGAGTACATACTATGTGATTCTTTATATATAAAATTCTAGATAAGGTAAATCTACTCAAGTAAAAGAAAATAGATCAGAGGTCTCTTGGAGTGGCAGGGGTACTAGGGTCTGGAGAGGAGTTGATTGCCCAAGGGCTTGAGAGAACTTTTTGGGGTGATTAAAATGTTCTAGATCTTAAATGTGGCAGTGGTTACACAAGTGACTATGTTTATGAAAATTTACCAAACTGTATAGGACTTAAAATGGGTGCATTTAATTGTATGTTATTATCTTTCAAGGTTGATTTGTTTTTTAAAGAAAAGAATATACCTTAATAAAATGTAATCTTTAAAAAATAGAGGCTATTGGAAGAGGAATGAGGAAATGATTTGGAGAAATTGATGTCATTTTATTTACTTTCATTTAGTTTCATACATCCTGTATAGGAGCTTCTTTCAAATGGCAAATGCCTGGTTGATTAATTGAATCTTGAATATAAATAATAGACATTAGTGTCAGAAACTACTTACTAATTATGAATTTAAAGTCACATTGTAGTTATTATCTCTTAGTTTTTAGCATTAGGACAGCTCATAACATTGTTCAAGCAGAACAAGAACCAGGTGTCTGTAAGCAACTAGAAAGAGAATCCTCATTTATTTGACAAAGAACAAAAGAGAGTGGAGGCTAAGCACTGCTGTCGGGCCTTCGGGTGTCTAGAGAGAATGGCCCATGACAACTTCTAGCAACAGGGAAAAGCTGTCACTCACTCTCGACCTCTAATATTTTGTTTTCCTTTTTATTCTTTTCTTAAAAATTGTACAATTCATCTCTCCCCCTCTTTCCTAACACTTAAATTTTGCTAATCCAGTTGGTCTGATATGATATTTAATTGTTGTTTAACTTACATTTTCTTGATTAATAGTCATTCAATGGCTTATTTTATGTTAACTGGCCATTGGATTTCAACTTATCTAAACTTCCTATTCAAATCTTTACCACTTCTTTTGATGGAGTCCTTTCTCTTTCTTATTATGTGTATGTGTTTGCTTATTTTGTGTATTATGATGCTAATTCTTTGAAAGTTGCATGTATTACACATATCTTTACTTGTGGTTTGTATTTTTCTTTTTCTGTTTATGGGTTTTTGTGTTTGCTTTTGTAAATAAATTTAAATCTTAGGTGATCAGTATCTAAAATTTATTTTTGAGACTATTTTAAGGTAAAGATTTTTTCTTCCCTTTTTTTGGAAGGAGGTAAGAATGGTACTGGAAAATTTTTTGAATAGTTTATTTTTCCCCATGATTTTTAATGTCTCCATTTGATACACTAAATTGCCATATATGTGTGGTCTCATTTACAAATTGAAATTCATTAAGAAATTGAAGGAGCACATTTATAGGGTGTATAAAACTAAGCGAAAATAAATAAAATGGCACTGGTTTATTTGTCCATGCTTTTACCAAGGCTGAATTGCCTGAATCCTTAACTGTAGAACAGTCCCAATCTTGTACCTATTCTTGCAAATCACCATGCTTAGTCTAGGTCCTTATTTCTTCCACATAATTTAGAATTAGCTTAAGAGATTTTGTAAAATAATCTTTTGTAATTTTTCTTGAAATTGCAATCAGCTATGGAAAAATTTGCATTGTTTGATATTGAGTCTCCCCATTCATCAACATGAATAGTTATTTACATCTTATCTTCTATGCCTAAATTTTATACTACCCATGATGTTAGATTCAATCTTAGGTATTTTATAGTCTTTCTTACTTTCCTACTATTATCTTTACATTATATTACAGTTATAGTTTCTAATAATGTTCTGCTGACATAAAAATATAGTCCTGATTCAGAATAACTTTATTTACTAATATTTCTATATATTTGCCTGGATTTTATATGTAGGCAATTCTTTGTCTAAAAACTTTGCTTTTTTTTCCCTCTCAATTTCTTTCTTTTTTTCTTTTTTTTCTTTTGGAGGAAGATTAGCCGGGAGCTAACTACTGCCAGTCCTCCTCTTTTTGTGGAGGAAGCCCTGGCCCTGAGTTAACATCCATGCCCATCTTCCTCTACTTTATTTGTGGGACTCCTACCACAGCATGGTGTGCCAAGCGGTGCCATGTCCACACCCGGGATCCGAACTGGTGAACCCCAGGCCACTGAGAATTGGAGCGTGTGAACTTAACCGCTGTGCCACCAGGCCGGCCACGCCCCCAATTTCTAAATATTTTTCTCTTTTGGTTATTTCACTATTTAGACTATCTAATGCAATACCGAATAGAAGTATTGGAGAAAGCATCCTTTCCTTGTATATGTGTTTAAAGGGAGCTGTTGTATTTGCTTTGAAGAATAATATTTTCTACATTTATGGAAAATAACCTTTGTCAAGGAAAATGTTTTTTTATTTCCAGTGTTATAAAAGGTTGTAAATTTTATCTGATGCCTTTTTCTTCATTTATTAAAATTGTCTAATTATTTTTCTTTCTACTTCTTTTAATGTGACAGCTAAATGGATATATTTTTAAGTTAAGTCACCTTGAACAATCTGGTTTGGTGGTTTTTTTAAAAGACATTTTGCTTATGTTCATAAATGAGATTGGTTTTAGTTACTGTTTCTCATATACTTCTTGCATTGTTTGCTATAAAATTTATACCACCCTTAAAAATGATTTGGTAAACCCTTGAGTTTTTTCTTCTCTAGAAGAATTTTTTTATAATATTGGCCTTTATGTTGCTTCAATGAAAGATACCTAGAAAATCATCTATAGAAATGTCTAATTTTCCAAGAATGGGCCAAGTATAGATTTGTAGATATACAGAAGTACTGTTTCATCTTGAACAACTTCGGTAGGTTGTAATTTTTAGGAACTCTCTAGTCTACCTAGGTTTTCATTTTCTTTTCCTTACATAAATATGCACAATTTTAGATTTTTCTTTAAGTACCACATCAGCAACATTCCACACATTTACCATTTACCATTTTCAATATTGTACAATTCTAAATATTTTCTAGTTTTCATTGTAATTTCTCATGTGACCCACAAGTTACTTAGAAATAAGTTATTGACTAGACTTTGGGGATTGACTTATTTCTCTCTTTCTTAGTTCCTTTGGGGTTAGAGAACCTCTTCTACACGACAGTCATTCCTTTAGACCTTTTTGTTGTTGTTGTTAAAATTTCCTTTGTGACCTAGGATGTGTTCATAAATACATAACATGTACTTTGAAAAATTTCACATTCTCTATATGATAGGCGTAGGTATGTCCATAAAAATGGACATAAAAATGTGTATTTGTTCACCAAGTTGTTCAAGTTATCTATATTCTCACTGAAGTTTTCTGCTTAATCTATCAATAACTGAAATAGATACACTAAAACCTGTGAAGACGGATTTATCGATTTCTTCTGATACTTATGGCTATTAGTTTCTGTGTATATTTGGAATTATGTTAAATGAAACAAAAATTCAGAGGTGTCATATTTTCTGGTATGTTCTTCCTATTTTATCTTTAAGATCCTTTTTAAATCTCTTTATTAACTTCACAAATATACTTATTTTTATGTTATTGAAAGTATACTAGCTTTATTTAGATTGTTAGGTTATCATAAAAAGAACTATCTTCTAAAAACAAAGTCCAATCCATTTCCATTTGTTATATTCACTGATTTTTTTTCTTTATTTCTACCATATTTTTTTGCCTTCTATTTATACCTTCATTTGTTTTCCTTTCCGCCTCACTTTCTTGACTTTTATATTCATGGATTGGTCAAGTTTTTTCCATTCCATATTTTGTTGTACTGCTATGGAAATTAGTCATTTTATTTCTCCCCCTTTGGTACTAACCACTAAACTTTTAATCTATATATGTAGTGAAGTCTAATGATACTAATTATTTCTCCCATTCTCATACACACGCAGAAAAATTAAATCCCCAAATCCAAACACTGTTTACATTTTTAATTTCTAAATACATGATATTTAATATTCATTAGTCAATAAAAATGGTCATCACTGTTCCAACAATAATTATTATTTTGTAGTGTCAGAGACTATTCAGGTTTGCCCACATACTTATCAATTTTCATTGCTCACCTTTCTTCGTATATCTATTTTATTCCTTTCTTGTCTTAATTTCTTCTTTCTGATGTACGTCATTCAGGCTTCCCTTTGGGGAAGGGCAATGAGTGTTATTCTCCCTCTATCTCATTTTCTGAAAATGTTTCTTTTCCTCTCTCTCTCTAAATAATAAACTAGCTATACACAGAATTGATGCTTGACAAATATTTTCTCTCCACACTTTAAAGATATTTCTCCCCATTCATTTATGGTTTTTAGGTTCCTCTTAAAGTTACCTGTAAACCGAAGTGTCATTCTTTTACATGTAATCCTGTTTATAATCTCTGGTTGCATTTAAGTCTGTCTCTCCTCTTTTTAGTGAACTTCCCTACAATATTTTAGTTATCTTGCTTAGGATTTATTGTGTATTTCACTTCTGAGAATTCATGGGTTAATAATGATGGTATATTCTCAGCCATTATCTCTTTAAATATTATTACTTCCCCTAGGCTTTCCTTTCTTTTCAGAACACTGCATAGTTATATAGAAGCTATTCATTATGTCTAGCCTTTTTCTTAACCTCTCCTTCATATTTCATATTTCATCTCTTTTACTCTCTATGCTATAAACAAAATAATTTTTAAAATTTTGTCTTTCATCTTACTAATTCTCTGTTCAACTCTGTCTAATCTGCTGGTTAATTTTTCCACCGTTTTTATTTAATTTTTTTTCATTTCTTGAAGTTATATGTAGTTCTTGTTAAATCAACTTATGCTTTTTCTTATATTGTCATGATCTATTTTTCTCTTTTCTATACTGCTGTTTTTCAACGTAATCATTTTAAACATATAAGTTATATTACCTGAAGTCTAATCCTGTTATTTTTATTTGTACAGACTCCTAATCATACCATCTTTTTTATTTCCTAATATGTGTTGTAATTTTGAATTGTGAGCTAGACTTTATCTATTGAATTACTTGCCATCTTACATGGGACATGTTCAATTCTCAAAATATTAGTAGCGAAGAACCATTTTTTCTTTCAAATCTGTCATAGATTTATACTTTTCTAAATAAAATATAAATAAATTATTAGAAAAAATGAAATGAACAGAGACATAAACACAAATGTACTATGTTTTTAAGAATATCAGATCAAATTTATATTAATTATTCAATCAAATTGTTATAGCCATTTTGAACACTCTCAATTTCTGTACTTACTACAAACTGAGGAGTAGAAAACAGTTTATAAACCAGCACCAATCCACAGATCACATTCTAAATTTCACTGCTCTGAACTGCTTTTGTGTTTACTCTGTCTTCATAGCAGATTTTTCACTGGTGTGAGAGGAAATTTTACCTTTAGTTGTTGGTTTACACATTCTCATGTGGATAAAGTAAACTTGAACCTCAAACCCACTTGAAGTACAAGCCAATGTTTACAAATTCTCAGGAGATGTACCTTTTTTCTTAGCAATAGACCAGGTAGGGAAAGATAAGCTTCTTTTCCATCTCTTATATTAAAGGATGGATATTTTTCTCATCTATTCTTTACTTCATTGTACAGACTTTTGAAGTTTACTGCTTTTTGTGAAGCTCCCAGTGGTAATAGTCTACTTTGTGTGGGCACAGATTGAAAATCCTATTCCTGAGATAGACCACAAACTCCTATGCCATTGACCTAAGCCCAGTCCTAGGTTTACCCCCACAGAACCAAGTGAAAAGCTTATTTCTTTAATTTTAAGTCATACCATCATTTTTCAGCTCTGCATTTAAAAGCAAGTTGGATATATTTTATCTTGCAGTTCAAACAATTTATCCAATGTTTTTCCTATTATTTAGTTCAAAGTAATCCTAGAACCTGATATATTCCTAGGGATATTGATACCTGATCTTGAATTTGAAGATCTTCCATGACCTGTTTGTGATTTTCTCTACAATGCTTAAAATTTCTTTAAAGTTTTTCTCTACACAGAAAACTGATGATCTCTTGCTTGCAACCACTCAATTCATAACTGACACAAATGTGCAATTTTTAAAAATTACCAGATGTAAATATAAAGAAAACAAGACAATTTACATAGTAAAAGACAGAAAATAAATAGCTAAAAACTTATACCATCTCCCAATTCCAAGAAAAGTTGGAACTATAGCCAACTATGTATCATGTATGGGAGATATCTAAAACAAAGTGATAACATGGTGTAAAACACAGGGGGATAAAAACATATTACTCAAATTCTAAAAAAATAAAGTAAGAGTCACAATATTAATAAGAGATTGTATCAAATCTACTAAATGAATCAAAGAGAGAATACAATTCATTAAATCAATTATAGATATTGCTCTAGGTACTTGGGTCACAAGAGTTAGTAATACATGGAGGATACATATTAGCAGGAAAATAAGGCTAAAAATAAGTGGATAAAATATTTTTTGATAGTGGTAAGTTCTAAAATGCAGGTAATGCTATAACCTATATTAAGCTTGAGGACTCACAATGTGGAAGTACATTAGGTAAAGAGCCAAGGAAGACTTTTCTCGAGTGATTTTTGAATTGTTATCTAAAAACAGATAGAAGCCAGCATAGGAATATCTAGGGCCATATACCTCTACTCCAGCTGCACATTGGAATTACCCCAGGAGCTTTTAAAAAATAGATTGTTCTCACCTCCCATCTCCAAAATTCTGATTTTATTGATTTGGCCTGGAGCACAAGCATTGTTATATATTAAACTCTCCTAGGTGATTGTAATTTGCATCTGTGGTTGAGAATCATTGACCTCGGGTTGTGGGTCTCTAACTTTTCTACACATTAAAAGCACCTGAAGAGTTTTTAAAAATCTCAATCCTCAGCCTGCATCTAGGTCAATTAAATCAGAATCTCTGAAGGTGGGTCCCAGGCATTAGTATTCTTTTCAACACCCCAGTTGATTCCAATGTGCAGCCAAGGTTGAGAACTTGTGCTCTAGAGGAAAAATGTTCTAGGCAGAGAGAAGTGCAAGTTCAAAGGCCACAGTAGGGATAAGCTTGATGCTTTCAAGGCCAAAAAGAAAGTCACTTCTAATGGAGAGAATAAAAGTATATTACCATGAGATAGGAATGTGAGTTTTAATGAAAATCATCTGCCAATGATTAATCAAGAGAATGATTTAATGTAATTTCTATTTTAAATATATCTCCTTGGCCCCTGTGTGGAGATTAGGTGATACAGGCATAAGCATGGAACCAGAGATCTAAGTAGTCCAAGCAAATGAATAAAATCTAAAATGAAGATGAGGAAATAACTAAATGTAGGAACAAAAATGGAAAGAATTATAAGGTAGTATTTTGTAAAACACTGTACAAATAAACTTGAAAAATCTCAGTGAAATATATGAGCTTTTAGTAAAATATATATAACCTTTTAATAGACCAGTAAACAAAGATGATATTGAAAGATTATCAAAGACTTCCCTATAAAAAATAAACAAGGTCTGGACTGTTTTGTTGGTAAATTCTTTCAAATAAAAAGTGAATAAACAAATTCAGATATTATTTAGATTTTTCCAAAACAATTTTCAGAACAAAGCTTCTAAATTCTTTTTCTCAATCTATCTTAGCACTGCAAGCAAAATTTGAGAAAATACAAAAGTCAGCCAACCGAAAGCACTATAGACAAATCTCACTTTTTAAAATGATACCAAACTCCAAAAGAAAACATTATCAAATCAAATTAAGTTGTATGTATAAATTAACATTCTGTGAACAGGAGGGTTTCATCCCAGACATATAAAGTTTGCTTCCTTTCAGAAAACATACTAAAATGATATATTAATTAACACCCAAGCAAAGACATTAAGGAAGATATTTATATAAGAGCAAATAAATATTTAGTCACTCGCTCCTCAGTCACATGAGTTCTATGGGTTGCTGTATGTTTGTACTCTACTGAGCTCTGCTAGGCTATATTGAGCAGAGGTGGGCTGATGGGTTCTCTACCTGGACCCTGGCTGAAGGATTAACCCACCCGAAGCATGCTATTCTAATGTCATAGGACAGAAGAGTGAAGTTGGGCTAAACAGTGCAAACCCATTTAAAGCTTCTGTACCCGTGATGAATCACTGGTCAAAAACCAGTCACGTGACTCAGCCCAAAGTCAACAGAGTGAGAAATGCTTGCAAGGAATGAGGAGAAAAAGCAACTGAGGACAAATCATACAATCTACCCCCCAAATAAACATATATTAATAAACAATAAAAATCTTTAATATCCCAGAAATAGACGGGTTATTTTTTAAATGATAATGTAGAGATTGAGTCATTAAAAACCAAAAGCCAACATATATCTTAATAGCTTAACACTAAACACATTTTCATTTAAGTGATAGAAATGGAACAGATGCTTACTTTATCAGTATTATTGAACAATATTCTGGAAAATCTAGCCAGTGCAATTAGAGAAGAGAAGGAAATAAGTGACAAACAAATTTGCAAGGAGAATGAAAATTTAACACTTTTTGCAGATGGTATGACTATACAAGCAAGAATACTCAAGAGAATAAACTATAATCAACAAGCCATAAAGAATTTATCAAAGTGGATGGTTAGCCAAGTAATATGAAAGTAGCTTTCTTATATATATACAAATAATGGTAGGTTAAAATATAGTGAAAGAAAAATTAAGAGTAAACCTAACCAGATGTGTACCAACTCTATACGAAAAACAATATAAATCTGTGATCTATTACATGCCAGACATTATACAAATGATGAATAACAATAGTCTTGAATGAATAGTAACAAAGACAATGTTCTTTGATAAGAAGCTATATTATTATAATTCTCTCTAAATTAAATTCATAAATTCTATTCGATACCAATTAAAATTCCATCAGCCTTTTTACTTGGGGGGCACTTGACAAAATGACACTAGAGTTCATTGGGGGGGAATAAATATGTGACAATATCCAAGAACTTTCAGAAAAAGAACAGTAATGAGACCCTTATCCGATATTAAAAAGGCCACTAATGAGGGACTGTTTAGATAAATTTTAGTTCTTTTATGAAATAATTAATATGAAGCTATTACAAATAAATGTGCATGTGTCATATGCAGAACTTCAGAATATTATTTTAAGTAAATAAACATAAATAAGAATTTAAATTTAAAAACATACACATCAGAGATTTCTGAACAAATACATGAAACTATTAAGCGGTTACATATTCAGGGATGCACTAGTGGGTTTCTGCCAGGGGAAAAACTTGCACTTTTCATTGTCTGATTGCTTTTTGCCATATGGGTGTATTATTTTAGTTTTTGTTTTTAATTTAATTCTCAAAATCTTCCCAAGGATGATGGGCTTATGATGCATTCAGGAATCGCAATAGAACTTCTATCCATAAAAAGTATTGTATCAAAACTTATTACAGAACGAAGTATATTCAGATCGTTCTATGAAACATTTTAATAATTTATTTTCTTACCGTGTACACTGTACTATCAATTTTAAGGTATGCATTTGCACCCTGCAGACATATATTTCACATAGATTCCTCTGATTATAATTGAATTATAAATATAATTGTATAATTGTAATACAAAGCACTAAAATATGAAAAGCTCCCATTTGACAATAGCTGAAAATTATTTGAGCTTCTCATTAACTTCAATGAGTTTCTACTCTTTTTAACCTGCCATATGGATGTATTAATTTTCAAAGGAGCCAGTCAAAAACATCTGGAATATTCTGATTTAGTAAAGAGCTTAGTAACATCATTTGAGACACTATAATATTACAAAAGCTTGAGTGAAGACTAACATGATAGAGTGTACAATAAAGCTCCCCTGTTTGCTCGAGGAGCCAGATTCCTGTAACTTGTTCTCATAAAAAGTAATCTAAATATTATTTAAACCTCATTCTTCACTGGTGTTTCAAAAGTCTTAACTGAAAGGATCCAAGCCATTGTGACTTTCGAATACAAATTTTTCAGTATCTGAAATAGGGTAAACGCCTGAAATAACTCCCCAAAAGAGATAGAAAAAGTTAATGAAGGCTTAATGCAAAGGGGATGGACCGCCTCAGTTACCTTAGTTGCAGCGGCATCGCTAAAACAACTTTGCCCAGGAATCTGGCCCCAAGGAAACATATTTGATGTTGAAACAAGGTCTCTTTGCTAGTTATTTTGTTGCATGTCCATCTGCTATGTTGAGATGGTGCCAGCTCACAAACTGGTCTGCTATTTTCAGTAAGCATGTGCCAAAGCAGCACATGGTTTAGACTGGCAGATTACATAAGGCTGTGAGTATCCACTATAATAAAAATTTAGTCTTTTGCCCAGTGTGTTTGATCCTTAAATTGCTCACTGTGCATTCATTAACTCTCAAAAATTCCCTTAAGAGAGGAGGCATGGCATCAGTTTACTTTATAGTTAGGGAACTTGACAGGAGATGAAGTGACTTAATCAGAGCTGAAGGTGAATCTCAATGGAACGTCTGGGTTTGTTTACCTGGAACTACATCTTCTCACCTAAGTTTTTGATACTTAATGGGGGGAAAAGTCATGTAACTCCATGTGGTAGAGATTACGCTCAGCATGGTGATATAGATATTTTCTAAAAGAGTATTTAGTGGTAAGAATGATACTCCTGAAATAAGAGGAAAACACATTTTACTACTACAAATTCTGATGTGTTATGAGTCTAGAAATCCTTATTTTCAAACCAGCAATTGAACTAATATATTTTCCTCTTACAAGTCTACTTTGGTGCTTAAATCTTATTGGACTAGTAGTTTCTGTACCAGAAAGGCCATTTAGAAGAAGCTTTAGGAATATTGCCTATTCCACCAGAATTCTTTAGAAACCTTTGAACATAACTTCTTTGGAGAGATGTCAGATAACATTTCAAACTTTGCCAACTTTTACAATCTTTTTAAAGACTAAAATTATAGAAGAAAATAAACAATTATAAAAAGGCATAAGCTCACTATTTCTAAAGATCTATTTATGGTATTATAGAAAAATTTCACTATCATCATAGTTAAAAATTAGAGTTTGATAGTTCATGGTCCTTTAATCAAAGCTTGTATTTTTGATAAAAATAAATGTATAGATTTGTAAAACAAATAAAATTTTAAATTTTGCTAGGCTATTTTACTACAGAGTTTGATGAGCACTCAGACAGCATATCAATCATATTTGTGAACGGCATAAGGCTGAACAAGATACAGAAAATGTTCACTTATTATCAATATCTAAAAAAGTCTTGACAGGCAAAAAAAACCCAGGTAAACCAATATGTTTAAAATGTAATAATGATTAATCTAAAGTCATCTTGCTCCAGAGTCTAAAAACTCAAAGTTTACAAGCACACAATAATGAAGGCATGACTACGAAAAACCTATGTAAAAATCTCATTGGAGTT
The DNA here is from genome assembly GCF_021613505.1 of Equus quagga. Lineage (NCBI taxonomy): Eukaryota > Metazoa > Chordata > Mammalia > Perissodactyla > Equidae > Equus > Equus quagga. The sequence continues at coordinate 97,184,099 of NC_060270.1, read as the reverse complement.
TTAATTTAGCTTCATCATCAGTGTGATGTGGCAGACCATTATAATCAGTTTTGGGTACCATCTTTTGAGAAGAATTTTAATAAACAGGAGTAGAGAACACAAATTAGGACCACGAAAAGACTCAAGTAAATTATATAATGCTTAGTTTAAGTAATAAGATTATTTAACCCAGAGAATTTAAGCGACACAATAAATATTTTTAAATATTTGAAAGACTGCATGTACAAATTTATTTACTCTTGATTTGCATGCTTCCGTAGGTGAGAATAATACCCAACTGTTGAACATTACTAAGTGATAGATTTCAATTCAAGTTAAAGAAAAATTTCCTTTAAATAAAACTACTTAAAAACTGAATGGGTTTTTCTAAGAGAAAAATGCTTGAAGAGTTTCATGCAGAGGCTAGAAAACTATTTGTAAGTCGTATATGGAGAGGCATTCAATCTCCTATCAGGAGCTGGGGAAAAAAGTAAGGGATTTGGAACATATTACTTTAGCAGTCCTTTTAAATTCATACACAATTTAAATAAAAATTCTCTAAAAGCTATGACCAATTAGTTGAGCTAATACTATGTATATATGTAACCCTCAGTAATGTTTGGATACAAGCATGCCTGGTGAATTGGAAGTTTTTTATGTGGTAAGAAGTTAAAGTCTTAGTAAATATTTATTAGCTCTTCAGCGGGGAGAAATTTGGATTCCATTCTTTTTAATCCCAAACAGTTTGTCTTTGATATCACTTGACTTCTTGCTTAACTGTTATAATGATTCTATTCTGTTTACACGGTTAAAATTGACTAGAAGTAAAAGTGACAGCTAGGGCAGCGCACACAAGGACAGAAAGGCAAGCCAGACGTGGGTTCCTTGAAGATGACAAGAGGAAGCCTGGATTTGCTGTAGGAGGCAAGAGGCCACTAGTAAACAGATTCAGAAGGGAATGGTTTGGTCTGAACAACAAGAAACAGGGAAATGTTAAGCTCTCAAAAGCTTTCCAAAATAAAAGGGACATGGAGAATACAAGATTTGATATGTCCTAACCCTGCTATCTAACTGAAAGACACACAAAAGAAATGGGCCAGATAAAACTGGCATTTATCAGGAATGGAGCAGATACACCCTTAACCTCATGACTCCATGGGCAGACTACAAGGAAGAGGCTTACTTGTTCCCGGAGGCGAGTTCAACATCGACGCTGAGGGATAAGACCTGAACAAAGGAAGGCAGAAGGCAGTCTAAGGACATGAGGTGGAAGCCTAATGGAGTTGGCCAGCAATTCCCGTTTCCAAGAGCAAAAATGGCTTTTACAGTAAGCCTCAGCTAGAGACTATGTTTTCCATGTCCCTGTGCTACCATATGGTTAGTCATGACGCTGCTCGATAGACAACATTGTGGATTTGCAGACTTCTATTAGGGGCTACGGTTCATTCTCTTTTCTGTAGGGACACATGTTTACTTTGAAACAATTTGAAAAAAAGGATTCTATTATACGTACATTTCTATACCTTAATTGGGTAAGAGATTTTGAAGGGCCTCAATTCTTCTATTTTTCCCCCACATATATAATAGAAGGATATTCACTTGAAGAAGTTCTTGTTAAATATGTTAATAATAAGATATATATGTATATATATAGTCTCACTGATTTCTATTTTCCACTAGTAAATGAGTTTTATCAGACAAGTGTGTATTCAGGAAATGAAGTATGCTATTACTCACTATTATTTAAAATATTGCTCTTTACTAGGTTGACAGAATTGATTCTATTAAAGTAACATTTCAGATTCTAAATGCTCTTTGTTGAATGCAAACTTACAAAGGTGAGGTCCATCTGCAGGAGTCAAAGACGCTTTCACAAAAGCTCACCCCAGAGGGTTCATTAAAGAAAGTACTTCTTTGACCGTCCTACAGTCATCAGCTTTCAGTGTGCATTCACTGTGTTTGAGGCGTTGCTCTGAGGAGATGAGAGAGAGAGAGATTGTGCTCAATAAACAGTAATTCTGGGTGTTTGTTCACCTTCCAGAATAGGATACCCCGAGACAAATCACATAACACAAGGGAAGTGGTGGGCTAATAAAAAAGAACATCAAGCTACGTGGTACAAAGTAAGGAGGCAAATGTAGACCATGTTAAAGTCTTAAAGTTACCCTTAAGGAGAGAGCAAGTGAAGATCTCCAGGTTGGAGAGTAATTTGCAGATTGATACTGGGTCTCCTAAAAATTGCTCAGTTGGGGAGAAATTGAGAAATCCTAAAAACGAAAAAACCGGAACAACCCCACTACAGCTTAATACTATTAAATGCTTTCTAATCCCTTCACTCTTATTTCTTCCTCTATGTCCTCCAGAAAGCAAGATAAAATAGTGACTATATACTTAGATATGGCAAGTGGGTAGCAGGTGCCTGAATCTCAATATGGGATTGTATGAATGAAAATGCCCTAGTGGAAAGTGAGGAAGAATACCATCAAACACCTGGGTACTTAGGTAGTCAGATAATTCCACCGGCCTGCAATTCAGGGAATTTCAAATCAATCTTCCAAGCACCAGAAAATTCTGAAAACCCACCAGTGGGATAATGAACCACACTTTTTGCATATTTTATGTGAACATATTAAAAAAAGTTCATATTCTGTCTAACTAGAGGTTTTGCATTTCTTTTTTTCCTTTTGGAAGAGGCACCTAGATTTACTTTTGTTTGTTTGTTTGTTTGTTTTGGCTGAGGAAGATTAGCCTTGAGCTAACATCTGTGCCAATCTTCCTCCATTTTTTGTAGATCACCGCCACAGCATAGCTGACCAGCAGTGTAGGTCTGCACCCAAGGTCTGAACCCATGAACCCAGCCCACTGAAGCAGAGTGCATGGAATTTAACCACTACACCACAGGGCTGGCCCCCACAGTTTTAACAAATATGAAGCATAAGTATTAATTGATTAATAAGACATCCACCGAGATAGGTGAAACAAACATGAAATAAATTCTTATTGTTCCTTTTCAACATTTCCTTTATTTACTTGCAGTGTGTGTGGTTATATTTCTAATCTTTAATTTTTAAAATAGTCTTTATGGCTTAGCATTAAGTCACCCGAATCATCAGGCTTATCCTATACTTAAAATACAACCATGTGGTCAAATTACACTTTGAAATAAATTTTTTAGTGAGTTCATAATAAAAAAATTTGAATAAAGGATCATTTATAAATGTATGTGTTCAACATTCTTTGACATTCATTTCTGTTCATCTTGACTGTAAAAAAAAAAGTTTCAAACATGGAAATGGACAGAAAAGTACAATGAGCGAGTCTAAGTTAAATAATCACTCAAACTGAAGTCATGCAAGGAACATTTATTATAATAGAAGTACTTGAAATTACATGGGAAAAAGCTATGACAATTGGCAGATTATGATTCAAGTACCTGTAAATTTTTATGACACCGTAATGTTTTAAAAAACGTAAGAGTAGGGAACCCATATGCTATTCAGTTTGGGATAAATTAATAAAATTCTGCATATTATTATCTACCTTAGTGATATTTTTGTGGTGCCTTCAGTTAAATTCAAACTACTGTAAATCAATTCTGTAATAGTTACTGAAATAAAGAGAAAGAAGATAAAACCTTGAATAAATGTACCAAGAAAAAAACATTATAGTCTTGGCATGTTTATAGTTCAACAGGACATTAAGTTAGCAATTCAGCAAAAAATGAGCCTTCCAAAATATTTAAAAGTACTGATTTATTCTTTCACACAATCAGACTAGTGATTTCTTTAAAGATCTTGTCGTGTGTGGACATTATTTCTCATTGAAGCCGTGGGTAGTTTATTGCACTTTAACTAGATAACCCAGGGGCTATTTTTTTAAAGAGAGGACAACCATAGTTTTTCTCAAGATTGAACATATGGTTTTGGCGGTTTTGCTGTCTGAAATAGAGCAAGGCTACTTTTCCAGAGTCTGCTATTTATCTCTTAAAAAAAAAAAAACCACTAAAGTTTGACTGACACTAATTTCCTGAACAAGATACCCTAGAAACTCCGGTTTATCTCATAAAATCATAACAGACAGGGTTTGTGATGTCCCCTCTGCGAGATTCTTTATTCTGTCAGTTTATAGCATTTGAAATGACGGAAAGAGATGCGTTCCTTTCATATGCCATCCAGGAGAACAGAACCTGTCACCAACAGTGTAATGTGCTGTGTATTATCACTCTGAGTGATCCAGAGGCCCAGAGACTGTCATCTTTTTAGACTGTACAAGTCAACACAAATAAAACTGAGGAGGCAAATGATAATGTCTGAGATAGAGCCAGGCTCATTCTGGCCATTACTTTTTATTCAAGCCTTAGAGATGACATGATGTGAAAAATGAGCCTGTGTCTAGTTCAGTGCCCATTAGTATGTGAGCACATTATCTTCCACTTTTCACATTGAATCTCTCTGTACTCACTCTGCCAGTTATAGCTCTGCAGCCTGTCAGCTTAAGGGGGTTTTGACTCCTCTCTTTTCTTTTAATTTTGTGTTATTATAAATAAACAGTAATATTACCTCTCTGTTGATAAATGGCAAGCAATTTGAGCTCCACATTAAAAAGATTAGTCATAGTATTTCTAAAGTTTCTGAGAGATCACTCCTCTGAGCTAAATAATTAGAGATCGCATCTAGCCTGTTATTTTGAACATAAAATACTCATGGAGAAGAATTGTAAAAAACTAAATGGAATTTCCATTTTCATAAATAAGCTGAGTATTTTAATCTCCATTGAAAGAGCATTTTTAGAGAGAGAGGATTGTAGTCTCATTTCCTATCTACAATCGATTCCATGGTTTTCTGTATCTGAATACCTCAGGTATTCCCTATCAGAAATGGAATAAATAGTATACTTTTGTGCTGCATAAAAGATTCAGGAATATTGTTTTCTGTAGAAACTCACTGCTGAAGAAAAGCCTGATGAATATTTTTACAATCTGGTCAGTTGCCAGAAATTTACCTTGCTTCCATAGATATAAAAGGAACATCCTTGTGCCTGGCGATGTGGAGAAATCAATTAATTTATCCTATCACTCTTTAAGTGTCATATTATTTTGTCCAGTGGTAACAAATTGAACTATGAAAATGTACTTTTCAACAACTCTATTGGATAGAAAACCTGACAGAACTCAAAGTGTAGATTTGCTATCTTCAAAAACAGCTAAAAATACAGACATACACACACACTTTGAATATAAATCCAATTCCTGAAGAGTTTTTAATATGTTCCCTAGTGTTATCAATAGTTGGGTAAAATTCCTATTTTTCCATTTGTATTCTTTAATTATCACCAATATTCTCAAAATATTCCGCAGTTACCTTATAGATATAATTAGGCACATTTTAAAATTTTCCTAAGGATATAATCACTACACATGAGATTGTTATGGTTCAAGTATTTAAATTACAATGTACTTTATTAAAATAGAATAAGAAGTTATCATTATTGCATACGACTTAGATATGATTGGTGATTTTTTTTTACAGTTACTGAATGTTTAGTTTTGCCATTACATTGTCACTTCCTATTGCCCTCATGTTGAATTGTTTTCCATTTTGTGGCCACAGAAACAGCCTAAGCAAATCTGAGAATCTCAGAAAAAGAAGCTGAATTTCTTGTTAGCAAACTTTCACATGTGCCCTGTAACGGGAGGTAACAGTATGTTTTATGATGAGCTTTGTTTTATGCTAGAGTCGTCAGCCTTTCCCTCTTAGACTGAAGCATTGTTTGAAGACCATAATTTCTTACATCAGAAAATGGTTTACAATGTTTTCAGTTCTCTTCTGAAATGTCAATGATAGGCATTACTGTCTGTGCAGAAGTTAAATGGTGCCACATTGGAACAATGGTAGGTGAAGAGTATATATTTTAACTTCGTTTTCCATTTTCTTCTGCATGGATTATCATCCGCTGTTATTTATGGTGAGAATGATGGTCTGAATGTACAAAATTGTGTGTAGTGCCTGAGAGAGATATTAGAACTACCATGCTGACTGTCTATGGTGAACGTTTTGTCCAGATACCACAACGATGTTGGTGACATAAGTTAAGGTTTATTTTAAAATTCCAATCCATATGATAAATAGCTTAGTATTCTAATGAATAACCACCTTTGAGAGAAATCAAAACCTTATGTTATGGGAAAGTGTGAGATTATGTTATAGTGCATGATAAAATATTTTACCTCTTTTATTTATGCAATATCTCAAAGAGTTTTATATCAACTATGTAATTATTTCTTTTTATTGTGTCTAAAAACCAAAACATTCAAATGGACTAAGATTAAACTGGAGCTTTGTTTTTTTTAAAGATTTCATTTTTTCCTTTTTCTCCCCAAAGCCCCCCAGTACCCAGTTGTATATTCTTCGTTGTGGGTGCATCTAGTTATGGCATGTGGGACGCTGCCTCAGCGTGGTTTGATGAGCAGTGCCATGTCTGCACCCAGGATTCGAACCAACGAAACACTGGGCCACCTGCAGCGGAGTGCACGAACCCAACCACTTGGCCACGGGGCCAGCCCCTAAACTGGAGCTTTTTTATTAAGTTTTTTAATTGTTCTCTAGTGTCACTTTTTTTTTAAGAATCATAGAGATTGAAATAACAGCAGTTTCTTCAACTGTTAAAACTGTATTTCCTGAAAAGAAATACCATTTTAAAATTTGAGAACTCACTTAAGCCCAAATTAAGCTAATAGAAGTGAGAGGTCTTTTTTTTCATTCTTTATGATAAAGCCTACTGCTTTTTACCTTCTCACTGATGTTGTCCTTGTCACATATATTCCTGGGAGTATCTACTAATACTAAATTAAAACGTTACATTGGCTGCCAATGGAAAGACGGCATTGGAGATGATCCACCTCATTGGTCAGATCAATTTGTTAACAGAAGGCAGCCAAACAGCAAACAATCTCCAGTAATTTAAATTTTACTCCAAATTCCTTTTTCATTCAGAATGAGTTTAATATATGTGGACTATCTTCATATTTTTTCATATAAAGTTCACTGAATTAAAAAATACATCATTCCTATATATCCAACTTCCGTGTAAATGACTTGTCTGCTTCTAAAAATATTCCTGCTTTATACATTTTTTTTTGTTTTGATTGGACCTCCCATTTTTCTTTTTCTTTCACTCTTCCTACTTTTGTTGTGTAGAAGGAAATATTTAACTGATTATCTCTCTAACCTTGAATGACTCAATTTTCTAGACTTGGTGTGCTTTCATTCCTTTATTACTCGCCATTTAAAGAAACTTTAATTTTTTTAAAAATGGAGGTCCAACATTTTTCTAGGTTTATATATTCTCTTTTTGCTTTGTGTGGTTTCCAAACATCTTGCAAATTAATTTTTACCGACACCATATTTAAAATATTGATTGATATTTTATAGAAGTAAAGTCCTATTGAAATAGAGTTTGTATGTTTATGCTTTTCATAAGATTTTGATAAATGCAAAGGAAGAGAGGAACTGTTCAAGATTCTAGAATTAGAGGAAAACAGGAATTGGAGAAGGGATCACCCATTTCCAAAGGCTTAATTGCTGAAGAAATTCTTCAGATTACAAACACTTATGATAGCTAAAGAAAGTGTCCCATGGGGACATGGATTTTAAGAACGTTATTCACTCTTACTCTAAAGGTTTTTATTTCATTAACACTGGGTCTCACAGATTCTCCAGTTTCAGATAAGCTCTTTATTTTGAATAATTTTATTCTACTAAAGTAAGTCCTCTTGCCAAGGGATTAATGGGAGGGCCAGTTTTGTGCATTTCAAGACTGTTATATTATTCAGGGAAGAGAATCTGTAATGAATCTTAAGTAGGTTTATGCAAATAGTCTAAAATCCACTGGAAATATTTCTGGCAAATTAACCTTTTACTTTTTTCCCAGTGTCCATTTGGGAAAGAGTGTTGAGTGGTAAATACCTCCTTCTTGAAAGGTAAAATTCGGGAAAAAACAAAAACACAAAATTCAATATCCAATTGATGCAGATTTTCAATGCTAGAGTTGTCTCAACATATTCTATTGTTGATTATTACAATAACGGTGGAAGTTCTATGCTACACAAAAGTAGAGAACTCATCAAAAAAGATATTCAGTAGAAGCATACATTATAACTCCTGGGAATTTTGAGCCAGGACCAGATGATTCTAATGGTATTTTTAAAGTCTACACAAACCCACTAGTACAATAGGGGGGGAAAAGCTAAGAAAAAGCAAAAAAGGGGTAAAATGATACGATTTACCTAGAAACCATAAAATATGAGTGGGTAGTGCCAAATCACCACCAAATCAGAACCCACACAAGGTTTGCTTCTGAAGAGTTAGCAGAACAAAGGAAATAAGAGTAGAGGAATTTGAGAATCCTAGGACACAGATGGAGCCAATAAATAGATGCCTTGAAAAGGACAATACTCCCTTCAGAATACAAGCCTTAGCAAATAGATCTGAGAAAAAGAACAGCAAAATTAGAGAAGGTTCCATGAGCTCTGATTTACATGGGAGTGCGGAAGAGACAGAGAGGACTCGCTAAGGCACTGTGAGCCTACCAGAGTAGAATAGACTTCCGGTTGACTAGTACTACTCCAGTACTGGAGTTGAATAGACATTAAGGTTCAATGACTAAGCTTCTCAATTTGCCCTCGATGAAGGGGTTTCCCTGCATGCAGGGCTCTCAGCATTAAAATAGTCCCAAGAAATCCAAGATAGTTGGTTACATTACATGAAAGACATTAGAAATACTCCAAATATTCTTTTATAGAATGACAGAGACCTAAGACTATAGGAGAAAAATTCTTGGAGTTGAAAAAAGAGCATAACAGAAAAACTAAGTGTAAAGAAGAGAAAAAGTTCAGACAAAAGGGTTAAGTTGAGGAGCCGGCCCAGTGGTGCAGTGCTTAAGTTTTCTGGTTCTGCTTTGGCAGCCCAGGGTTAGCCAGTTAAGATCCTGGGTGCAGACCTATGCACTGCTTCTCATGCTGTACTGTAGCAGGCATCTCACATATAAAGTAGAGGAAGATGGGAATGGATGTTAGTTCAGGGCCAGTCTTCCTCAGCAAAAAGAGGAGGATTGGTGGTAAATGTTCACTCAGGGCTAATCTTCCTTAAAAAAAGAAAAAGGGTTAAGTTGAAGGTGTTATCAGAAATGGATCCCAGAGGTATGAAAGTGAGAGGACTTCTTAAATATTCATATTAATAACAGAAGATGTTGTTCTTGACGAGTGAAACTAGAAAATCTACCACCTTTTCTCCTCATTCAGGAAATCTCTCTTAAAAGTTTTGATAAAATTCATCTATATCAATATGGGCAAACAAAAAGATTACTGTCAGACTCCCTAAAAATATATTATTGAGAAAAAGAAGACAATAAACTTAATAATGTATTGATAGATAACAAAAGACGAATAGAAAAAAATTATGGTAACAAAGTAGATGAAATTATTGTCTACAATTTTAAAATAAACATAAAAATGTAGGAAGACCATAGAGCCAAAGAAAAAAGAGTAAAAATCAAAATAGAGAATTTTAGAGATGAAATAAAACAGCAACTAGGTAAGAAAGAAAGATGTTAGTTTTCAGGAAAAAAATTAGGAAAAATTTTAGAAGTCAAGTCTAAACCACAATGAACACAAGAGCAAGGAAAATACAGAAGTGAAAGTAGAGAATACAAAGAAGTAAAAAAAAAAAGTAAATAAAGATAAATACATGGAAAAATTTTAGAAATCAAGACTAAATTAGGAATCACCTATGTGAATGAATCTGAGGAGCAGCAATGTGAGCAGGCAGGACAAATTGCCAAAGCATGAGGAAGCTTGAGTTTTCATCAAACTCTAAAAAATTGCTACATAGTATTAAACAAGTGGTACCTCAGTTACCCCATTACTAAATGGGGGTAATAATCCTTGCTGTGTCTACTTCAGACGATTTGTGAGAGCACCAAATAAGATAGTAAAGGGTACGAAGCAAATGTAACACAAATGCCAAGAGTTTTTACTGTTTCGTTTTGTTTTGTTTTCCTTTTGGAACTGTTTGAACTTAGAATACTGATTCAAAGAAAAAGTGAGTTCTCCAAACCTAAAGAAAGAAAAAAAAGACTAATTACAATAAGCACAAGAGCAAGGAAAGTACTATAGTGGGAATGGAAAATAAAAGTAGTAAAAAAGCAAACAGGAAAATACAGAGAGAAAAGTTAAGAAAAAATATAGGTCGAAAGAACGATGGCGGAAGAGACAAGACATGCAAAAATCCACTGTGTGTATCATTGAGGTCCCTGAAGAAGAAAAGTCAAGCAACGGAATAGAGCTTATTCTAAAAATTATAATGCAACAAAACTTTCTGAAATAAAAACAAAGAATGTGCAAGTTGAAAATTGTTCTGGCAAATATTCCCTGGAGAATCTTCAAGAGGGTAAAGAAAGGATACTTTCAGACAAAAATATCATAGAAGCAATTTTGGCATAAGTTTTGATGGTGAATATTGAATTTATTTGATAAATATATAACATTAAATGATGCAGACAAAAACAATAGGATACCATGCAAATTTCATGTGATGAAAAATTTGTGTATTACAATTAACAAAATGGTAAGGATAGAAGGTAACAGTATGTAAAATGTAGAATAACTTTTATGAGAGCTACTCATAGGTATTAACTGGAAGTAAATTAGATGCTGGCTAGAAGGAAGGAAAGGGAAAGAAGAAGTTATTAGTAAATCTAATTATTATTCCTAGTAGAAAATAAATACTAATTTATGGAGAGGGCTATAACAATATAATATTGTATATATGATGTAATCATCATGTTAAAAATGAAGTTTTATTATTCCCTCAGGGTCTACTTGAAAGATAGCATTGAACTGATAAAAAATTTATTTTAATAAATAGGAACTAAGTATTAGGCAAAGGTACCACTAGAAAAAATGCAAATCTTCTGAAATACTAAAATATATACTAAAAAATAAACATGTGGTGAAAGTATTTTTATAGCATATTAATTATATGTTATATTATATATTTAAAACTGTCATTTATTTTCTATACATGAACATGACCAAATGAAGATGAGTTATATGAGTCATTTTAGTCATTAAATGGCCTACCTCCACAATTAAAAGAAAATCATGTTCATATTTGTTAAAAAAGGAAAACCTAACTCAGCTGAATATAAAAGATGTGTACAAAGGAGATTCAGAATGATTAAAAATGAAAAGATGGGCAAAAACATACTAGAGAAATACAAATGAACACAAACTAAGAGTCACAATCTTGATAATAAACAAGGTAGAATACAGGCTCACAAAGAAAGGAGGGAAGGAAGGAAAGAAGAGGGAAAAAAAGACAAAGGGAGGGAGGAAGAGGGAGAGAGAGAGAGGGAAAAAAAGAGGGAAGGAAGGGGGGAAGGTAGCGGGAAAGAGGGAAGGAGAGAGAGAAGGAAAGAGACGAAAGAAAGGAAGGAAGGAAGGAAGGAAGAAAAAAGAAAGAGAGAAAAAGAAAGAAAGAATTAAGCAAGGGAAAACACTAAAATACTAAATATAACAATAAAAATACAGGGTCTACTAGTAATATTTATGTACCTAATTAGAGAGCAACAACTTTTACAGAGAGATTCTAAAGAATTTAAAAGATAAATGAAAAGAAAAACAACAATAATAATAGAGTTTAACACACTTCTCTATCTCAAAAGAGATTAAGAAAAAAATATTTGGAGAAAATAGTTGTACATAATCCATGATGTAGATGTTTTTTCTCTGGATGTATTTGAACACTCATATTTAGTAAGGAATCAGCTCTTTTTCTATGAATTGCACATTCACAAAAAAGTAAATAATACAAAAAACTTCTCTGATACCAGTGCAAACAAATCAAATCAGAAAATTGTGGTAATAAAGTAAGTAATTCCTTCCTTTTGTCAATTTAAAAGCATATTGTTAATTAGTTTATAATCAAATGAAAATGAAAGTCATCAGAATTTTCAGAAAGTAAAAATAATGATAATAATATAATAGTATTTATGAAATACTGCCAAAGTAGTGCTCCAAAGAAAGTTCACAACAATCAATACCTGTCAAATATATTAAAAATGAGTAAATAATTGAAAAATACAATTTGTAAAAGCTAGAAAAAAATCAAAAAGTAAACTCAAAGAGAGGTAATTCAAACCTAATTTAAATAATATTAAGAAAAGAAATTAATGAAATGTCATACTAAATGTATAGCAGAGAAAAAATTTGCATAAAAGCTGGCCTTTAAAGAGTAAAATGATATATAACTAGAAGCATAGTAGGAAGAAAAAAATGAAAGAAAACACAAATTACCAATATCAGGAAGAAAAAGGGGACATCACTTTAGATTTAATGACAATAAAAAAAGATATGAGGAGATGTTCTAAATAATTTTGTGTTTGTGTGTGTGTGTGAAGATGCTTGTCTCTGAGCTAACACCTGTGCCAATCTTCCTCCATTTTGTATGTGGGTTGCCACCACAGCATGGCTGATGAGTGGTGTAGGTCCATGCCTGGGATCTGAACCTGTGAACTGGTGCCGCTGAAGCAGAACACATTGAACTTAACCACTATGCCAGGTGACCCCCTCCCTAAACAGTTTTATGCCAATAAATCTGACATTCTCATAAAATTGACATATTCCTTGAAGGCAGAACTTGCCAAAACTAACAAGGAAGAAATAGAAACTCTTAATACTCTGGTGTCTATTAAGGCAATTGAATCACTTATTAAAAATCTTTGCATAAAAGTAAACCACATTCAAATGGTTTAACAATTGAATTTTTCCAAACATTTAAGAAAAAAAGAAAAAGTCATCAAACTTGCACAAAAC